>NC_072829.1:18606405-18838905 GCF_027744805.1 Dunckerocampus dactyliophorus | reverse complement strand
AAATAAACTCCAAAGGTGTCAGTGCCTCACCAGCCATGAACCTCACTACACGTCACTGATCGAGATTGATATGCTTCTGTCATCATAATTAATAAACACATTTCTAAATTAATAACACTCAATCATGCAGACCTCTGCCAGGGCCAAATACTCACAATTTCAATTGAACCTCATCCATCCAAAGTGTATTGAGTTCTTTCTTGGTCCAAGAACCACTCTAGTGTCAGTCTCATTTTAGCAACCCAGACATCATTAGACAGACTTGCCTTGTTTGTCATGTCTTAATTTCTATTCATGTTTACTTCAGCTTTGCTTCCTCCGCAGCCATGTAAGAGAAATGGGATCTGGTGCAACATGGAGGCCTCCTTTCCCTTCATGTCGTGCTTGAGGGACATTTTATCCCGCGGTTAGAACCATGCACAGTTAAGATAACAATCTCTATCTCCGTTCTTCTAGTTGGGAAAGTTGATTCAAGACAGCCCTTCTTGCTTAATGTGAACTCATAATTCAAAGGATGTTCAAGTTTAATTTTTGATATATAATTGTAAACGAATGCCGCTTTGCCAAAATATTATGAGACTTAAGTACACAAAGTACCACTGTGTTCTTTGGTCTGTTTGGTCACTGTTAAGTCTGAACGGCTTCTAGAGCACACACGGCCTCAGGCGGTCTTGGGTGGCATGACTGTAAAATGGCTTATTTAGTTAGACACGTGACTTAGTGTACGTTGTACGTCTGTGAGATCACAACTTCGCTTCTTGAGGTTTCATCCATTGCAAAACAGAGGAGGGCCTTGTTCAAACAAATTTGGACCAATTAAAGATAGCAAAAATCAACACGCCATTTAAAAGCGTTATTTATATCGGCATTTTCGTTTTTTCGCTTCATTCCATTTGTAAACAGGCAGACAAAACAACCGTTTTTACATATTTTAATTTAAAACGCTCCGGTGACAGTCAACCTTTCACTGTCACATTCCCACCGATGGTCATCGAGCAGCGATCACGGCCTGTTTGAAAGTCAGCCATATCAACCGCGACATTATCAGTGATCTACTACATATTATTAGTTGATGAACAGATGAAATCGGAGTCAGTGTTTCATTTTGGAGTCTCACAGCAACTACGGTGCGTTCGAAGACTGCCCAACAAAGTGCAACAACACAAGCATGGTGAAAAAAACATTATCAATGAAGCATAAAAACATAGACCTTGCAAATATGTATAAATTATCATTATTATTATTATAAATGAGATGTGTTTTCTGTAGGAAGAAAAAAAATATAAATTTTTCAACCTCCTCAAATTTGCAGGGCTGTGTGTGCTATGTATGCCGTCTATTGTAATATAAAATAATATCGCCTGATGTTTAACAAAGATAGAAATAAAAATGTACCTTTTCATTTCACCCCATCAAGAATCAGCCAGCTTACTTGCTCATGTTTGTACAGACACCCCTCAGGTCTCGCTCCCCCGATGGCCTGGCAACATTGCGTTGTATTCGTGAACTTGCAGCATTTCCCTCAGGCGGTTGTTTTCCATTTTATGTCATTGCAGCATTTTTAATTTGCAACATTTTCCTGGTGCATTTGTTTGATGGTATTTGTGTGTTTTTGCTTTCCTATTGTTAATACAACATTCGGCATATGACCCAACTCCAGCAGCCACAGACTGGCGCCAATCCGAAGCACGTGCCCTCATCAAGGCAGACTCTTACAGATGCAGTAAGGCAGTGGTTCGCACTTATTTTCCGTCACGCCACACCGGGGGACAGAAATGTTTTAACGCACCCCCAGTTTGAAATACTATTGAGAAACTGCTAATATCTATTTATTTATCTGTACAGACTGAACTCGAAACTGAAACCAGGAAAATACAACAAAATGGAGAGCTGTGGAGCATACAAGCGTATTCAAGAGTCAAATTGCATGTTGAGTACAATACATTTGTACATGTTGGCAGGTCTGCGCTAAGAGTGTAAGTACTCCTTGCCTCTCAAGCCTCCGCTGCCAGTTCGATGCCCCACTATTTGAGGAAGCTCTGCCGTAAGGAAAGGCATAACCCTGTTGCAGCTGAATGTAGAAGGCCTCACCAAAGCGAAGATCAGCATCATCACACACAGTTATTGCAGTCCTGCTTCAGGACACACAGGAGATCTCATTCTGAGGGCAAGTCATGATCAGTGTAGGTCGCCCAAGACGCTTGCGAAATAAGGTGCCTCAAGGCCCAGTCATGGCACCAATGCAGTTCAACATGTATATCAGCGACCTACCGAGTACAGTAATATAGCGAAATACATGCATACATACACAACACAATACAATACTGACAATACCAGTCCACCATTTGGGCGGGTGGCAGGAAACACTGCAGGAAGAGGTACATAGTCTGGAAGATCTAGAAAGCTCTCTGTGCGGGCTATCGTGCGTAGCTGCTCTATATGAGTCCGGAACTCAATATAAAGGCCCAAAAATGTGTATAATACATCCCCTTTAAGTAAACACGTACCAACAGGATCTCATCATTGACTGGACGGTGTTCGTCATTGTGCTGTGAGGCTTGTTGTCGCCTGTCACTCACGGAGTTGCATTGCAAAATGGTACAGCATAAATTGTTACGTGTTTATTTTATTTTCAGCTCAGGTTGGACTTATTTTGTGTGCTGCATAGATTTGCGGTGCCCTGAGAACACAAGACCGATGGATTTAATGTCAACACAAGACCAAGACCAAGACCAGCGCACCTCTGCGCTCCCAAGGCCAAACAGGTCCGAGGTGACGGGCCAGAAAATGAATGATTCAGAAGACTGTATTCGACACAGGGGCCTCAGCCTGAAGCCAGCCAGCCAGGAAGGGCCCTAAGCCTTCACCCGGCGTGAGGTCTACAGCAATGCGGTCGCTGTACCGGACCGTCGTGGTGAAGAAGAGAGCTGAACCGGAAGGCAAAGCTCTCAATTTACTGGTCGATGGTCAATGGTCAATGTTCCCATCCTCACCTGTGGTTGTGAGGAGCCAGTTGAGGTAGCTCGGGCATCTAGTCCGGATGCCTCCTGGAGACCTCCCTGGTGAGGTGTTCTGGGCATGCCCAGACAGGAGGAGACCCTGGTGTAGGGGAAGAACACGCTGTAGTGATTATGTCTCACAGTTCCGGTGGAACTGGAAGAGATGGCTGGGGACAGGAAGTCTGGAAGTCTACTGAGACTGCTGCCTCTGTGACCCTGACCCGGATAAGCGAAAGAAAATGGATGGATGGAAGTTGGAAATGTAGATCAGTGCTTCTGATAGTGTTTAGGCCAGCAGAGAAGGCTTTGCTGGCACTGACGGCGCACCAGTTACAGTATATGTGTAAGCGTCCAATTTTCCAAATGTATTAGATGAATAATTAAGACGAGGATGTAGACCAAGTAGTGTGAAAAAGTTTGGAAACGAATACACTCAGACCAAAAGATGTTTTCAGATCATGTGCATGTGTGAGCAGGAAAACAAGGAATTTTATCGAAAAGTTAATTGCTTGTTGCGGTTGTCATTGATGCAGAACAATGGAGGATTATCTGTGACTGTGGTGTCACCAAAATGGAGCCAATGAAATATCTAGCAAAGGTCAACCTTAAGTGACACCAAATAAAATCACAACCATGTGATCGTGACACACAGTACACAATGAGGCTGCTCTTGTTCCTGTGGTTATGCTGCCAAAATGTGTAGTCATCCTCATTCCAACTTTTGCATTCGTTGTTAATTTAAACGTGTAAATGCTGATTTGATAAATGAGGCCTGTGAGCGTGTCTTGTCCACACGCTAACTGAAGCACCGACCCATCGAGGCCAGCAGGTGTTCCTCCACAGGGGATCCATTTTTCAATCCTTTTTTCAGGCAGGTGGGATTAAGTTTTCCTCTAGGTTTGTTTTCAGTTCCGTTATCCATGAATTGTTTTTCCAACAATAGTTTTCCAGTCGATCGGGTTTCCAAGAGGTCGGCACTCGAGCAGACAGCTTGCATTAGATCAACTTATGTCAAGTCCAAGTGGAAGCGAAAAAGCTAAAGGCCTGGCTGCAGCGCTAACATCCCATCAGTGTTGTGTGCAAGGTGTGTGTGTGTGAGGGGTTTACACTCAATAAATGCATTTCATTTTCTACAACCTTCTCAATCCATAGGAACACACAAAGCACACACAGCATGGCCACAAAAGCTTGAAAGATGCATGTGCAAATGTAACCGGTTCCTTAATGTAACTTATTAAAAACGTCTGAGACAAATAACCATTTTAAAATGCTTTTTTCTGTGGCTTTTGTGGAGTCCTGGAGGTCACTTTTGATGTTTAGCTCACAATAGTGTTAATGTTTTGTCTGTTTTAGTGAAATGAGCGCAATATATTCTCATGTGTTCGCGGTTCAGAGTTTTCAAGTCAAGGTTAGTCAGGGTGAGGGTTCATAAATAAAAATGATGAATAGTAAAAATGTTCCCTGTGTTGTCCAAAGGCTGAAACCGACATTGGGTTTTTATGACAGAACTAAATCTTCTCGCCGTTCCTCCAATACCCCGCCCAAAAATTGGTTGTAGCTACTTTATGACTGGATGAGACTTTAATAGTATATTTTATAGTGCACATGCGTGTATCTTTTAGTTGCTTACAATAACTGGACACGCTATATTAGAGCATTGACATTTATTACAACACTTACCTCAAATCCGTCTTGCTTTCATGTTATCTTTAAAAGTATCATCTGACATCTGACAAATACGACCATGGCGATATATTTCAATGACTCTACAACATGTATGGGTAAAGGTAGTCAGACGTTTACATACACATAGGCATGAATGCCACACTCATGTTTTGCTTTTAATGTTTTATTACTTCTTTTTCCAGGGTGTAATCATTATAAAAGCTTCAGCGATTTTTAAAAACAGCAATACTGTAATTTGATTTGTTTGGGATTTTTCTCTCATCCACACAAGGTCAAAATGGTACATACAGGCTTACATATATACATTCACACCCGCTAATACTTGGTTCAATGTCCCTCAGCAAGTTTCAGCTTCATCAGCTGCTTTTTGTAGCCACCAGCAAGCTTCAGGCATAACTCTATTCTATTTGACCTCATTTTTTGGCAGAATTTGTGTTTTTTTCAAGCAGTTGGTTTCCTGGCATGGACCTGGCTTTGACCATAAAACTAAAGGCATTTGGCTTATGGGCTTCAATTGAACCCAGGTTGATTTCTGAGCAGGGGCTTCTTTATTGGCCCGCACCCTCTCACAGAAACGACAAGCCGGCATATTCAGATTTACCCACTCTGGAAGCCCTTTAAGAAAAATACCGTTTCAGGGCACCCAGAACGCTGCTTCCATGTGGATGAGATGCTGAAACGATTGATTTGCCGTTTGACCTGAAAACACCAGTCCGATTTAGTTGCGTTTGAGGAGCGCCAAAAAAGCACCAGAGCCCCCCCGCCTGTACAAACTACTGTTAATTTCACGTTGGCAGTTGAATATTTGGCTCCGTAGCAACAAAGGTAGTTTCCCCCTCACTGTGCCCGGACTGGTCTCTCAAGGTGCAAGGGGCTCGTATGGGAAGTGTCGCTCTAATCGCTGGGTGTTTATACTAGGGAGTGTGAATAAATTACTATTGTGATGAAGAGAGTTTTTTTTGGGGAAAAAAAAGCAATATATTCTAAAGGAAACCATCAACTGATATATAACCATGTCAAGTGATTTGTCCTACCCTAAAAGTATTTTGCGCCCCCATTTTTTCCAATTTTACCTTTTATTGGATTTTATATGAATATTACTCTTGACAAATTAAATTTTATTGCTTTTGATGCAATGTGCTGAGATTATTATGCCATATAATTTATGAAAAAAAAATATGTTGTCAATAATGTCAATTATCGACAATAATTTGTAGGACAATTATCATCCGGCAAAAATTTTTATCGTGACAACAATGTACAAACAAGCAATGCGGTTAGTTCGGAGCTCAAAATTTCTCCCACGGCGAAGTGGATATCATGTTCACGGGGTATGTGCTAACTTTTTCAAGTGTCACTGAACAATTTTGCTCTCTTCTTGTCATTGGACTAATTATGTTTTGTCCTTAAAACACTATTTGTGTGCGGTTGTTTACTGAACATAAACACATAGTGTGGCCAGCCTTATGATGGTGATACCATGACACGGGTCTCCTATAACTCAAAGAATATCTGCTTCAACTCCTAGTAGTTTCTTATTAGAACTGTTGAGTTCAGGCTTTATGCCTTCATATAATGAGAAATGACCACAAAATAGCATAAAGATGATGGCCACACTGTTTGAGTGGAGATGTGCTTGGTAAATAAAGTTGTGTAAAATTTAAATGTTGCCATTCATAAATACAACACAAATAGTTAAATGCTCTAATATTCATGAAAGTTGGAGACACCTGCAACCTGAACATTGAATCTATTCTGTTTTTAGTTAAGCAGAACATATTTCTATTTAACAAAGATATTTAGAATTAATTTGTTATTTTTTATAGTTAATTTTATTATCTTCAACTAAAGAATTTATTATTCTACAATTTATTTCCCATGTATTCATATGACTCCCAAACATGCATCAAATTAAATTCAGGTTTGTGTCAAATGATACAAAAATAATTTCACAAATATAAGGGGAAAAAAAATCCACCCAAAAGTTTATTTTTAATAATTACGGATTTGCCTGGGGCCCTTGGAATTGTCTAACGGCAGCCCTGGCCAATACCACTTATCATAAATAAATTGAAAAACGTGTATTTAATCCATGTGATCGGAATTGGTATTGGTATGGGACGATCTCAATCATGGACGATCGGCATCGGCAGCATAAAAACCTGATCGGAGCATCCCTAGTTTAGATAGCGTCAAGCGTGTGTGGTGGCAACCAGTGTGTGTCTTGCCGACAGTCGAGCATGGTTGTGGGAGTGTCATGATCTGAGGCTGCATGAGTGCCAAATTAACCCCCGACCAATAGCACAGTTCATTGAGGGAAGCGTGAATTCCGGCAGCTATTGTGACATACGGAAGCAGAGCATGACGCCCTTTCTTTGAAAACTGAGCCGCAGAGCAGTATTCCAACATAGCAAGGATCCCAAACAGAACTCCGAAATGAGCGCTGTCTTGCTAAACAAGATGAGGGTAAAAGTGATGGATTGGCCAAGCATGTCTCCAGACCTAAACCCTATTGAGCATCTGTGGGGCACCCTAAAAACAAAAGGTGTCGTCATGGAGGAGTGGAAATGGACTTCAGAGGCAACCAGTGATGTTCTAGTGAACTCCATGCACAAGACAGGTAAGACAGTGTTGGAAAATAACGGTATTCACGCTAAGTATTGACACTTTGGGCATCATTTTCATGGCGGGTGTACTGACTTCTGTTCCCAGCGGTCTAGACAGGTCTGCCCGGGGGCCAGCTCATTTTTATTATTGGCCTTCAGCATATTCTAAAAAGACAAATCAATAATTATCAATGAAAGATATTATGAGGTATTACACTAAGTTGCTTTGTAACCTAATACAAAGCTAACATGTAACTGTTCTGTTCAGCTAACTTCACATATATTGACCTACACTGGATTGGTTAGCATCTTTAACGCACAAAAGGTATCAATATTTATTTGTATGTGGCTCTCAGTGGAAAAAGTTTGGACCTGCCTGCTTGAAACCAAGATTCTATCTAAATCTAATCTAAAACGTCAAGTGCGCCACGATTTGGGGTAAAGTGAATTAAACTGACACATACTCTGTGCACCCAACCCAAGTAGCTTCTGTTTCATTGATAATGTTATTTTCATCACGTTTGAGATTTGGCAGGTTGATCAGCTGTCCTTGAACACACCACAGTTGCTGTGAGAGACAAAAACTCGGATGTAACTTCTACACCGTGACTCTGATTCCATGTGTTCATCGATCATCTTACCACAGCATGGTGAGTACAAATACATTTGATCATTTCAAATGTGTTTAATAAGTGTGTGAGGCATACTGAAGAGAGAAGGAGAGGGTTTTGGAGCTGAATGTAATCCTGGGGTCTCAAACGCAACAATATCCGGGGGGCTGCTGGATGTAGAGTCTGGAAGAGGCGAGGCCACATCAAGTATTCTCTCCGGAAGGCATGCTGCTAGACAGCGACACTCCCAGCTTCCGGCTTCCCAGCATGCTTTGCGGTACTTGTTTTGTAAAAAGTTGCTACAGTTTAGAGTTAACATGGTTGTTGTTTATTATTCCCCATTGTAGTAGTTGTCCTAAGTGCTTTTATTTCCCTGTTGTGCTGTCATTTTGGTGTTGGCACTATGACAGTAGTAGTGTTCTGTCACTTCATGTTCATGTCACTGTGTGACAAGTTGAATGCTAGTTCAGTTTTGGCTTGTGTTTGCGCAGCAAGTAAATGTCCCGTGGGACCCCGACGTAATCTAATAATGACAACAGCGTACATGTAGCACTGTTAGAATGCCTACAGTATTTACACCTTGATGTCTCTATGCTTCACTGATAATGTTTTTTCATCAAACGTTGAGATTTCACACTTTGTTTGGCGGCCCTTGACCGCAAAATTGTCGTGTACAATGTGACTCCGATTACATCTGTTCATGGATTTTTTTAAATAAATGACAAAAATATAGATCTTTTATGGGCGAATTTTCAGCATTCGCTTGTGGTCCCGGAAGGTAACCGCCACAAAAAGTGGGGCTCTACTGTCGGCTATATGCTAGCTTTTTTGCTTTAAACCAGGGGTGTTTTTTTTTTTATTGCGCATGTCATGTTCTAAAAGTACAATTAATTCATTGAATGTGTTATATTTGTAGTATTAGTAGGAAAACTGGGAATTTGTAGGAAAACGTTTGTACACCCCTGCTTTAAACCAAGATTCTGACTAAATCGAATCTAAAAAGTGCAATTCTTAAGATGCTACATGATTTAGGGTGAAATAAATTCATGAATATATCATGTATTACCATATGTTTCCATCCAGTTTCACAGTATGTTTTGTTGTTGTAGTCGTCAACAGCTAGAGGACAGTCTTGTAAAACTTATTTTTATTTTTAAAAATTGTTTCCTGGTTTGTTTGTTTTAAAGTGTTCGCTGGTGTTTGCACGGCTTTGCTTTCTGAGCATGGCTTTTCTCTCGCGAGATCTGGGGGCATTTGTGGCTGCCAAATAACGGAATTGTTGTATAATTTAACGTTATTATTCAGACTTAATGCGCGCAAAGTTGAGCGGTGCTAGCTGTGAGGTGATTTGTGTTCGCGGCCGTGTGAAGCTGTGTCGTCTCAAGGGTTTGTTGCATTGAAAGAAGAGGAAGAGACGGAAAAAAGGAAAAAGTTGTCCAACCCGCGGATTTGAGCTGCAGGACGTCCCTTCTTCCCTGCAGACAGCTACGTCGACGGTTGGACTGGACTTCCTTCCCCCTGATATGACCACAAAGTCCTTAGGAGGCGTCTATTTCTTCACTTCTTCATCGAACGCCTCGCGTGTGCACAACATGGATTTCCGCTCCAGTTTGTCCAATTTAGAAGAGAACTCCAGAAGAAGAAATGAGCCAGATCGCTTCGACACCTGTGCGTGTCCCAGCACAGCCGAGCTCAGCGAGGCAGTGTCTGTGTCTCTGGGCTTGGACGCGCTGTCCTCCCCGCTCCACAACCACCACGGCACCGGTGCTGCCGCTTTTGCAGACTGCGAGCCCGCTGTGGGTCAGAGTTCCCGGGAAGTGGCGGCGGAGTACGGCGTGGCTGGGAATATGGACACGCAAGGCAATAACGACAACAGAGAGGACGAGTTCGGAGACGTTTGCCATGGCATGCAGCAGGTGAGCTGCATGGACTTGCTGAGGTCCGGCGAAGCTGACAGCGCGCAGACAGTGACGCGCGGTTCGGTCATATCCACATTCGTCTGCAAAGAGTCCAACTTGTTTGCAAACTCGGAACCGCCCTCCCAAATGGACCAACTCTTACCACTCAAACAATATTCTGCTTACTCTGTCAGCCCCAACTTGTACAGAGACCTCCCGGGTGTATTGTGCGTAAATGACTGCGCATACGGTGGCCGAGCCGAGCCGGGGAGGACTGGATCAGATGGGCATCATTTGCAGTGTAAATATTGCAACTGTGGACAAGCAGGTGTTGGGTGCAGGCAGGAATGCCGCTGTGTCTGGCACAACAAGAGCGAGCAGAGTAAAGGAGGCATGCGAGCAGCAGCGATGGCACCAGCCTTTGGCCAAGTGGAAAGTTACCAAAGTGAACACGCTAACGGGCAGCCCACTTACCCATCCATCAAGACAGAACCGCCAGCCTGGATGGACTGCACAGATAGGGGGTTCAGGTAAACAACACAGTCTAACAATAATGACTTGTGGATTCTTTTCTTTGGGATAATTCAATCCTCCAAGCTTGTCTCGCGTTCATTCATCCGCCGCATTCTTCTAATCAGACACATTTGTGAACAATGACTGTATTGGCTTGTCAAGATTCACTGTTCCATTGTTCCATTGTGTCCTTTTGAACTTTGTTTGATGCACTCATTGCTCTGTCATTGGTGGATTAGTAATATTAATGTGTTGTGGGCTGCACAGTGCCACATGGTAGACAGACAGACACATCATTACTTGTTTGGGCAGTGTCCAAGGTGAGGCCTGGATACCATTAGCAGCCCGCTGCTTTTATTTTCATTGGCCAAGAGCACATTTTCAAATAAAATTAAGCAAAAATGGGGAAAATAGTGCAGAAAATAGTCCATCTCAGTAAATGAGGTTATTTGAGTTGCTGAGTTAAAATTCAGACTAAGAGACACATTCAAGGCTCTCGACATTTTTTGCAGTTCATTTTATGATGAGAGCAAGAACCAATCATTTGCATTATTCAACTTTTTGACAATTTTTCTAATTTTATGAGATACTGAATTTGGGGGTTTTATTAACTGATAGTCGTCAAAATTATTAACAAATAAATTATTATTATGAATATTATTATCGGTATATTATATTTATATTATTATTATTTAAATATTTAACTGCGTGCAGTGAAGTTATAGAATATAAGAGTTTCACTTTTTTAATTCAACTAATGAAATATTTTCGCTTTAAAAATATAATAAAATTAAAAGAAGAAAATATGGAAAAATATTTTTCATGATGCAGCCTTTGGCGGAGAAGGTTTGGATACCCTTGGCATATAGTGTTGTGCAGCTGCATATTGGTATTACACAATTTGTGTCACAACACCATGTGTAGCTCTCAGCCTTGGCCCTGTTGTGTGCCTGCATGCAGCTCCACTTTGCAGTGCTCTTTGTACAAAACAGGTTAATATATCAGTGTCCCCGTAAACATGAGATACAGCACCTGGTGCTCATCCTGTGGTCGGAGTGTGTTTTCAGAAAGACTGCTGTGTAACACAACTTGTTGCCATACATGCAAACATAACAGAGGATGATTGTAATCAGATTAGAAGGAGTTAGTGGCCAGAATGTCATAACAAGCTGACTAATTTTAACTAAGGTCAAGCATGTTCACCTAAATCCACCGTTAAAACTGTTTTGTGTGCGTGTGTGTGTGTGTGTGTGTGTGTGTGTGTTCAGGCCTGAGGACCTGTTCCCAGGTGTGTACCTATCAGACAGGCGGGTGTGTCAGGTGTGTGGGGATGATGCCTCAGGCTGTCACTATGGAGCAGTCACCTGTGGCAGCTGCAAAGTATTCTTCAAGAGAGCAGCCGCTGGTGGGTGTGACGCACAAACACACACGCACTCACCCACGCACAATTACTCGTGCACTTGTTTCATTTCTTACACCCACTAATTTGCCCGGGCAACTAGGGCAAAACGACCTGACTTTACAAGTCGCAGCTACTTGTTATCAGCAAACATCCGCATAGCGATGCTTGGACTGGAGGTGTGGGCATTGCATGGGGGCGATACTACAATTTTACTACAATACCAAGTAAATACAAGGCCAGTATAGCCGGTAACCGACACCAATACTTTTTTACGTGGACATTTTTCAAGCTCGTTGAATGATTTCGGGATTTTTGCTTTAAATTTATTGATCATGATTACAATCAGAATAAAACACAAGATGTGTTTTATTTCTATCGACACACTTAAAAAAAAAACTTAACAACATTTAACTTAACGACATAAGACAAAATAATACAATTATTTCCTTTTATTACATACAATTTGTTTGAGGAGAATAAAGTCAGCTAAATGCCCTCCTGTGTTGCAAGGACTCACTCGCAGTATAACAACATATAAATTAGTGCTGTCAAGAGATTAAAGAAAATGTAGAGATTAATTAATTATGATCTGTAATTAATTGGTCTAAATAATCAGGTTTTTTTTTTTTATCGCACCTAAAAATTGCTGAGAAAAGCCCTTACTTTTAGGTATTTTCATTCAAATTCACTACATTATTGCGGCGGATCAAAAGATTGATAAATGACAGAAAAAATTTTGTGTCGTTCTGTGAAACCCATTTTTTCAATGTTTAAAGGGGGCGCTACTGAGTGACTTTTTGGGGGTTCATTTTTGCGACACCTGACACAAAAATGTAAGAAGGTTTGCGGAAAATACCTCATAAATAATAATAATAATAATAAACGTAGCAGTTTCAAGATGGCCTTCGCCCGGGTCCTAAAGATAAAATAAAACATCGGGACCATATAAAGCGCTAAAGTTAACACATCCAAAAACAGTAAGAACTCTTTTCTGAGCAATTCAAGTATTGAACACTGAACTTGTTGCTCATCCTCTGCTTGAGATGTTATAATATAAATAAAACAGACCCATCAATCACAGTGCTATAAGTTAGCACATCAAAAATAACATTGTTTATCACCATCAATAAACTGTCCGGTCACCCCCAAACAGCTGTGGTTGCCAGCTGAAGTCCAGTGGTCTCCGGTTATAGTAACACAGTTGGTTCCACCAAAATCTTAAGTTTGTTTCTCTTTTCGCCATCATACATCTTGCTGATTTTAGTTGTTACTGTAGTTCTAATGGGTTATTGGATACAGTTTGCAACACCTTTGGTAGCCCCTCGTCTTCCCCAAGGCTTATCGGCCTGCAGTTCATCGCGATCCATTTTGCAAGAATATTTGCCAGCCTGTCGGTTGCAGATTTGCACGTACGTGGGATGTTTTCCTCGAGTTTTGTTAGGTGAAGCGCTTCGCTAAATTGCTGACGTGTTTGCTGCTAACGCTAGCTGTGGGTGCACAAAGAAGGCATATGACTCTACCTTTACGAATGGTGCTGTCGGGGCGTTGTTGAAATGTAAATTTCCCATTCATTGAACCGACGAGTTTCACATGCTCCTCCATTTTCACGTCGCGTCTTCCCTACTTGCCGCTCCTCACCTTGCCTGCCAGTCACAATGGGAGCATCTCAGCCAATCCTAAACAAGCCCCAACACAATGACGGCAAATCAACATTCACTTCAGGCTACTCGCATACAGTAACTGTAAAGTTACAGATTAAAAATTTGATTAACATGATTAAAAAAATAATGCCCAAAATATGACTGTAATTAATTAATGGCAATTCATGTTATAATTTGACACCGAAAATATGAATACAGTGGTACCTTGGCTTTTGTTAATAATTGGCTCCAAAACGTCATACATATGAAAATGTTTCCCATAGGAAATAATAAAAATCCAATTAATCTGTTCTAGACACTCAAACATATTAACAAAAAATGCATTTTATACAGAATAATTACAGGTCTACATGCAGAAAATGCAAAGTAATCATAAATGGCCAATGGACGGAACTTGATGCAGACTTCCCATACATCCTGGCGAGATTGAATTCAATAGTTTTTCTCATCTTCTTTATCCAATTGACACCACTTGCCACTTTCTCTGGCCCCATGGCGGGTCATTTAGAAGTTTGTTTTAGCAGACAAGTTTGCGACACGCCGTATTGTAGGAAAGCTTAGACAAAAGGCAACATTTTGCCGAAAACTTTCAATGAAAACCGAATCACGGGGCTGACAAAAATCGAGGTTTGACGGTACATGCAATATATGGGAACAACACAACAATGAACACAGATATTTGTGCAAATAAACATAAAGGAGAACAGAAAAATATAATAAAATATGTAATAAAATGTAATGTCATTACAATAGTATTGACCCGGTATTGATACAACACTGTTATCGATATTATTGATATTTGGATCGATCCGCCCACCTCTAGAGGGCATTGTTTTGGTGGAGTGGCTGCTTTATCCTATCCTTTTTTCAGGTAAACAGAACCACCTGTGTGCCAGCCGCAACGACTGCACCATCGACAAACTGAGGCGTAAAAACTGTGCCTCGTGTCGCTTGAAGCGCTGCTTCATGTCAGGAATGAGCCTCAAAGGTGAGCATCCTGGTGACGAGAGGGAGTGTGTGGAGTGTATTTGAGAAGCGGGGTTGTGTACCATACACGCGGATCAGAACATGCTAATAAAATGTTCTAGATCGAGTACAGTGGAACAAAGCTGTTGGGGTTTTTTGTTGCCTGCAGCCAGGGATTAAGAACCTCCCCACATGGTTATGATAAAGAGCCGGGCTGTGTCTGAAAGGGAGCGGAGCTGTGTCTAAAAGGCCTTTAAATGTACTCCCATTGTCGTATTAATTGCAATCAGACCAAAGAAGTTGACATTGAAAACGCTTTATCTCCTTTTATCTGTATGTTTCTTCTTCGCCGTGTCTCAACTGTCTGTGGTGGATTGTAGGTCGCAGGCTGAAGGGATCCGGCCAGACGAGGAGCGGGGAAGAGGAGCACCCTCCCGCTGCCTTGAGGCCTGGAGAAATAGGAGAGAGGCCAGGGAGGAGAGATGTGATCTTAAAGCATGGAAGTGCAGTTGCCAGGGCTCAAGGTGATTAGGAAAAGTGCCACATTCAAACTAATAAGCATATTTTCCTCGTGTAGTTCTCTTTTCCTCACTCTTTCTGTGACCCACTGCCATGTAATACAATTCTTGTTCCCTTTCAGCATCCCAGGCTCTGGTGCTAAGCATCCCCCCGACTCTACGCTCCTGCCTATCCCTGCTCAGCGTGCTCCAGGCCATCGAGCCCGCTGTCGTCAACGCAGGGCACGACCCGGCCCTTCCAGACAGCTCCGCCTCCCTGCTAACTAGCCTCAACGAGCTTGGAGAGAGACAACTTGTAACAGTGGTACGCTGGGCCAAAGCCATGCCAGGTAATTTACGGCCATGCAGAAGAACTATAAATCTATCTGGCAGAAGATATGCACTGTATATCATTTAACAATTGGGGAGGCCTGCACACAAGCAGACAATACGTAATTCATCATGTAGAGTTGGCGCTCGTAAACCCAATCCAACCGCTGCAAATTTTAGCCACTAGAGGGCGATGTTTTCATATTTAAGACAATGGAAGCAGACGTTCATGGCCTTGCTGATTACACAGGTATATTGAATTCAAGTATGTCCAGTACTATGCAAAAGCCTTTGTTTTAATGAACTTTTTCAGACATATTTACATAGGAAAAGAAATAGTAGGACAGATACACATAGTAACTTATGTGTATCTAACTTATTATATGACTTATTTTTTTCTATTTAACAATTTATTCCTATTTTATCGCTCTTATTACATTTTTACTTTTATTGCTATCCTTATTTTTAACATTTTTATTCCTTCCTTTCCTTCACACTGCATAACTATATCTAAGTCATTTTTAATGCTATTTGTTGATTGATATTTTCCTTTTTTTTTTCTTTACACAGGAAGTGAACTTAATTTAAATGACAAGATGTGAACGAATTCTCAGTAATAGACATGGAGAAGGATTAAATAAGCTCTGTTTCTTCCTTCTCCTTTTCGGTCATGGTGAATTCTGCAAATGTCACCACATGATATTTCTTAATGTAACATATAAAGCACGTGTGAAAAAAATAAACCACACCGTACCAAAGAATAGATTAAACATCTGAAAGGTATGTTTTTTTTTCTACTTCTACTTTCTACTTTTGTTTCTACCAGTTTGCTTATTTGAAGTAATATGCACAAAATTCTGACCTACACATCTTAAAAGTAAAATTATAGCGGTTAATTGGTTCCAGATCCGACTGTGTTAAATGATTTTCCGCGATATAGGATTCAATGTTAGTAAATATTTTCATAGTTAGAGCATAGAAAACCTCTTCATAACTTCATTATTTTTAACATTAGAGCCCTTTAGACATAAACTAACACCCCTATAGTCACCTTTACTCTCCTATTATTCGTTGTTTACGAACCAGTTACCCTTAAATTTATTTTATTTCTTCTAAACTTAAGAAGCCAAAAACTTACCCCTTTCACAATGGATAGGAGGAGAACTTTTTCTCACTCTTTTGTGTCGGACACGCCATAGCTGACTTCATGCCTTCATGATGTGTTAAGGTAACGTAATGTAAGGTAATGTCTCAATGTTTTGTGTCATTACTGCCGCCTAGTGACCAGAATACTACATACTACTTGTTTTTCAATATGTTTTGACTAATAATAGACCATAGTCTACCACGAAACTGCGATCATTAATTAATAAATGTCTGAAAAACTGCGATATAGCGAGGGAGCAATAATGAAACCGTGATATTGTGAGGGATGCTCTGCAAAAAGAACAATAACCATTTGACTAGCCAAAACATTTTACTTGTTTCAAGCATTCAGACAAGTCTTATTTTATTATTATTATTTTTTAAATTATTTTATAGGTTAAATAGTGTATCTCTGACTTTAGTGCATATTGCTTACGATATGCAAATTGTCTTGTTAATAAACAATTATTATTTTTTACCTTGATGTCAGGTATTTAGGTATTTATTCTTGCTTAGATTTCACTTTTGTAGTGTAGGGTTACACAAAAAAGTACTAAACTGGTTTCCACGAAACTCTATAGATGTCTCGTGCACGGGTCAAGGAAGAGCCCATTCACTTTTGGTGAGAGTCTGGATAGAGGCGCAGACTTGAAAGAAACATGAAAGAACTGTATAACATCACAAGGAAATCATCAAGGACATACAGTACGTACAAAGTTAAAAACCAATCATAGACAAGAATGGCCAACTGCTGTCAACCCTGGAAGAGCAGCTTAACAGATTGGCGGAGCACTTCCAAGAGGTCCTGAATAGACCACCGCCAGCAGAAAGGCCACACATTCCTAGGAACAGGACTGAAATAAAAGCGGCAATCAAACTACTGAAATCTGGCGAGGCTGCTGGCTGTGACAATATTCCACTTGCGGCCCTTAAAACTGATATAAACACATCTACAGACATGCTCTTTGGGAGAATCTGGGAGGACGCAAAGACACAGAGAGGCACACAATTAAACGACCAAAGAAAGGTGCAGGAAGTGCAACAACTACTTTCAGTGCCCAGTAAGGTCTTTAATCGGGTCATTCTCAACTGTCTCCAGGAAGCTGTAGACAAGCGGCTCTGGGACCAGTAGGCAAGATTCAGGAAAGATCGCTTCTGCACAGACAACACAGCAACACTACGCATAATCATTGAGCAGGCTATTGAATGGAACATGTCCCTGCACATGAACTTGATTGACTCTGAAAAAGCATTTAACGGCTTAGACAGCTTACGGCAACACTGTGGCAAATAATGGATCGCTATACTGTCGAATCCCCACTGATAAACCTTATCTTGTGTAAAGTCTTGCATGCAGGCCACCCCAATCCACTCCAAAACCTGAAACCCCAACGTCTTGAACAGCACTGCCCTACACGAGGTAGAAGCTTTTACCTATTTAGGCAGTGTTGTGGACACCACTGGAAGAACAGATGCTGACCTAAAACTTATGCACAATATTGAAAGTGTTCCCACAGGTCTGCAATTCGTCTTGTGGTGGTGGCTTGCGCATCGCACTTCATTGTACATCTAATATCTCACTATATTGTAGTGTCGTGGGGAGTTGCCGCTTGAGTACCCAGCATGCCTTGTGGGCACTGTGTAAATAACAGTTGTAGTATTTGTTGTTAGCACTTAGTGCTTGTTACCCACATAGACAGGTAGTTCATTGTTGTCGTGTATAACTTGTTATGTGTGGCGCTATCGTGAGTAAGACTCGTTGTGTTTGATGACTACCTGTTTACACTGTGTTGTCAAGCTACTTGTTGGCTACCGCTTGCAAATTGAGGAGCTGAAGTGCCTCTGGCTATGCACATTTCGGATGCCATTTGCTGGACGGAGTTGGAACAGCAAGCCACTTAGGCAATGCTACTATAATGTGATTGTGAATGAAGGTAAGCAGATGGTGGCAAATCTAAAGAGAAATAAATAAAGGGTAGCGGCAAAACCCTCCGAGGCAGTCCAAATGTAGACATGGCAGGTCGCCACAAATAAATGAATATATGGGAAACCCTGCTGTAAGTTGGATGTTTTCACAGGCTTCCGTGACCTGCATGTGGATGACCAGATGACGGTGATCCAGCTGTCGTGGATGGGGGTGATGGTGTTTGCTCTGGGCTGGAGGTCCTACACCCTCACCAACAGCTCCATGCTCTACTTCGCTCCAGACCTGGTTTTCAATGAGTAAGTCGCCCCCGTAAACTACAAAACTATGCATGCTGCAGTTTGAAAACAAGTTTTTTTCTTTCGTGCCAGACTGAAGTAATAATAATAATCCCTGTGACACCAGGTTTATTCGGCATTCTTTTTCTGTCATGAATGAAAAGGAGAAATCATCGCGGAGTACAAAAAAAATGCAAGCGTATTTTTCTTCTGTTCTCGCAATAATCCTTTGCATATTGTATACATGGCCTTAGAGGGATCGCCTCAGTCTCTTTCATCTTTTCAAAACCAGCGAGAGTGTGACAGTTGCTTCTTTTCCTCCACAGTGACAACCTGAATATCTTTCAAACTTAAACTCCTCTCGTGTTACTCCTCTTGTGTTTACCGTGCACATGAAATGAGCACCTGTAAGTTGTAAGTCTGGGTTCATGTGGCTCACAGGCCTTCAGCCCGCCACGAGCAGCCTTCACTTGGCATCCTTAGCAGGAACGCATTGAGTGGTGCTGGTGGTCCCTCTCTATTGGGCTGTCTCTGACCTGCATAGTAATGGATACGCCTGCCCCCGTTCCTGACCTCTATTTTTCTCAGCCTGGCCGTCGCTCTCTTTTTCCATTATCCATCTTGTTCATCTTTCTCACCTCAGCCGCTGCATTTTTGTTCTTGTTTCTGCCGCTCTTGACTGTCCTCTTTTTGTATAGTTCTCAATGCCTCAACCTTCTTGCGTCGTCCATTCCCGCGTCTTTCTTCTGATCGTGCATTTCGCTGGCTCTCTTCCATGCAGCCAGCGTATGCAGGTGTCCAGCATGTATGAACACTGTGTGCGGATGAAGGTGCTGTCCCAACGTTTCTGCATGCTGAAGGTCACCCAAGAGGAATTCCTGTGCATGAAGGCGCTGGTCCTCTTCAGCATCTGTGAGTCCAGCAAATCATATCAAGTCAGCAACTGAAATAAGATTTTTTTTTTTTTTTTTAAAGAATTGATGGAATGGGAGTTATTGTGTGATGGTTTTGTGGTCTCAGTGCCAGTGGGGGGCCTGAAGAACCAGCGTTGTTTTCATGATATACGGACCTCCTACATCAAGGAGCTAGACCGCTTGGCCAGCCACCGCGGGGAGACCACCCGGACACAGAGGCTGTTTCAGCTCACGCAACTGCTGGACTACCTCCAACTTGTAATACACGCACACACACACACACACGCACCAAAACACACCATACTGTGACTTTGAACTGGTGCATAAATGTCACTGGAGTTAGTGTCACTAAAATGCTTTAGTGGAAAATTGTGTAGATCAAAGTGCATCAAAGCTTTGACATCCACCAGCAGCGACTTATCCCTAACACAGAGACTTTACATCAGTCCAGTTCTCTCTCATTCAATTACATGCAGGCTTTTACAAAACATCTCGGATTGGGATTTCTCCTCATATTCTGCTCTTCATATCCCACCAAATACCAGCAAAAGACTCCAAGTCACTTTATTAGCTACACTTTGACACCCCGCATGGTCTAAACTGTAGCAAAATGATGCCTTTACGCAGATGATAATATACAGTGGGGTCCCCGCACATTTGCAATTCAGTATTCACACCCTCGCAAATTCACGGAAAAAAATCTTTTTTTTTTTTTTGACTAAAATTGTGAAAATTAAATATTTTTTTGACATTTGTTTTCTCTGAAAATAGGTTGTCTTTTCTACAGAAAACACATTTTGGTCACCATAAGTGGTTAGCATGTTGGCCAACACAGTAACAGTCTGGAGATCGGGAAGACCTCCCACATTCCAAAAACATGCATGTCAGCTTCATTGCGACTCTAAATTGTCCATAGGTATGAATGTGAGGGTGAATGATTGTTTGTCTATACGTGCCCTGCGATTGGCTGGCGACCAGTCCAGGGTGTACCCCGCCTGTCGCCCGAAGTCAGCTGGGATAGGCTCCAGCATACCCCCGCGACCCTAAAGAGGAGAAGCGGTATAGAAGATGGATGGATGGAAGTTGGTAATAATTTATAACACATGAAAATACAGATAAAATGTCTAGCATACATGTACCACTCTTAGAAAGCACACAATTTTTACACATTTATTTTTTATGCTTCACTGATCATTTTTCACCATTTTGCGCTTTGTTTGGCAGTCCATGAACGCACCCTAGTTGTGTGCTGAGGCGCAAAAGTTTCTCTGGCTACGGAAGCACGAGCTTCGTCAGCATCAACCGTCTCTAATAATTACAACAATCAGTTTTATTGCGAGTGTTGATCAAAAATCGGGGGAGAACGGCAAGCTAGCAGAAGGGTTGTGAGGAGAGAGAGCGAGTTGTGAGTCAAAAATACACATTTTTCCATTTGCTGCGGTGGTATGCAATGCAACGTCAGTCATATTAAAAGTGTTTTCAAATTAGGTACAGTCACGAAAATAGTGATACAATAATCCCTCATTTATCACAATTAATTCGTACTAGATCCAACTGTGATGAGTGAATTTCCGTGAAGTAGGATTCCTTATTTATAAATGGAATATTTTCGTAGTTAGGGCATACAAAACATGTGTACGACCTTCTAAATATGGGTTTTAACATTTTTAGAGCCCTTGAGACATGAAATAAATATAAATATATATAAATATATAAATATAAATATAAATAAATATGCCATTTAAGACATAAATAAGACTCAGACTCATGTGTCTTACTGTAAACGTGTTTCTTCGGGAAGCTGAGTGACTGGCAGGGGTTCAGCGTTGAGTTTCAGCTTTGCACGGTAACGGGTAGCTGTTATGAAATAATTCAAACCAGCAATAAAAGCCTGTAAGTGTCTCACCGTACATTACAGTACTGACCCCTAGAGACCAGTGTAGAATACTACATATCATCGACATCTCTGAATGGCTTATATTTGTATTTTCATTCATTTAGCCATTTTTATGTTTGAAACTGCTTAATTTAGGCAAAAAAACACATAACTGACTAATAATAGGCCGCCGGCAACCATGAAACAGCATGATTTGTTTATTAATATCAATAATAACAATAACAATAATAATAATAATAATTTTTGAAACACCGTGAGAGTGAAGCCATGGAATTCAAAGCACGAAGTGGTGAGGGACGCTTGAATATGCACAGAAAATGTTTCAACCCCCCTGTAATTGTATTTATTTGCAAGGTTTATACCCTTGCTGTCTTTTTAAATAGCATAACACAACTGACATTACAAATGCCCACTCTTTATTGAACGTGACCATCTATGAATGTTTGTATGCAAGATAAATTTCACATTTCCAATAGGGGGTGGAATCATTGTGATACCGGTTGGTTTTATTCTAAGGGATCAAATTATGTGACAGAAATTTCTTACTTTCATTACAAAAATGATTCTGCTGGAAGGCATTTACACGGCCCTATAGCTGCTGTGTTTATATAGCGGCTAAAATGTGCATTTTATGTTTTACTGTTGGATTTCCTCTTTTAGCAACACAAAAGATTACCGTAGTCACAGTTTATTCAGTAAGTGGTACAACTCAAAAAGTGTGGTTTCGTACTGGGATCAGATAACAACAGTGTGACTCACACAGTCCAAGTTTGAAGAAGACCACACCAACAAATAAAAAAGATGATCCTGTGAGCTTTTTTCCTCCGATGATTACGCTAATGATCATAGAAGGATAAACATCCGGATATGATTTTATTTTTTGACGTCTTTATGAGCAGTTGTGAAACCACAAACTATACTTTCGGCATCTACAGTATGAAAAGTCTTGGTACATATACTGTGTGTATCTAGGCAACCACTAGAGGGCGTCGGTGAACAATACTGTACTGTATCTTAGTCACCGGCAGATAATGGAGGAATGTAGAATCATGTTTTCTTTTCTATTACTGTTATTACTTCTATTATTAGTTATTTTCATTCAAACACATTATTGTCGCACAGATTACTCCCAGATATTGGCAGTACACTCTTGAAATTGTTGAAGTAGTTATTACCTTATGTGTACATAAAATATTAGCAGTAGTAGAAGTATTTTACCTCATTTCGGTAGTATAAGGATGTAAGACAATAGGATGTTTTGTTTGTTTAAAAAAAATGGAAAAACAGGGACTGTTTGAAAATACAGTTGAGGCGTACTTATGTAACTTTTGTATTTATTTGGT
Source organism: Dunckerocampus dactyliophorus (assembly GCF_027744805.1). Taxonomy (NCBI): domain Eukaryota; kingdom Metazoa; phylum Chordata; class Actinopteri; order Syngnathiformes; family Syngnathidae; genus Dunckerocampus; species Dunckerocampus dactyliophorus. The sequence continues at coordinate 18,816,234 of NC_072829.1, read as the reverse complement.
AGGTTATGGATTTAAGATGAAGTGGATTTTTTCTAATATAATAAACATTCTTTTTGCTTCCAAATGTCATACATGTTTTGTACCAAGCAGCAGCTACAGGAAAACATTTCATTGAGAATAGCAATAAAAGAAAAGAGCATTGTAGTATGGAAGCACAGTAAGTCGTGTATTTCTGACATGGCGCACACGTTCCTCCTGTCTTTCATCATGAGTTCACCCCTGAAGGCTCCACTATGTCAGTGTCTGCACATCTCGTCTAGTGAGTCTTATTATCCGGATTGTACACACTAGGATTGGCTGGCCGTGCCCTGAAGGCAGTTAAGCTTTGTTGATGAATACTTTACAGTTCAGAAAGTTCCTCTAACCTCAATTTCCTATAGTCTGCATCCCAATACATATAAGGATTTAACGTCATCGTGTAATTTGCATAGTTGGTTATGACGCAGTTGCAGGTAAATTTTATGTACACCGTGGCAAAATGTAAGCAAAAAAACATGAGAAGCAAAACAAATGTGCTTGGAAATACAAACGAACTGTCTCCTCTAGCTTCTTTTTGTGTGTTTTTTTATGTCACAAGCAAGACGGAGCCGTCTGTGAGTGCTTTTAGATGGGGCGTGGCTAACAAGCAATACATGTTTTCATGTTAGAGTCTCCAAAAGTCACTAGATTTGTTGCAGGTCGCTTTTTTTGAAAACCAGAATCTAGAAGGATTGCAAAGTTGGCAACACTGATCCCTCCTGCCACGTCTTCTTATTCTCTGGCAGACCAGGTGCATATGAGTTGTGTTCAGAAGCAGAATTTGGATGCCATTTACTGTACGGAATTGTAACGACACGCTACATTCACAGACAGTCCCATTATAATGTGTTAATTACTGAGGGCGAACAGGACAACGAAATGTATTTGTGGCATGTAGGGGAAACACTGAGAGGTATTTCAGAATCTCTGACCGTTGCCTTTACGTTTGCAGGTTGTGCGGAAGTTACATCAGTTCACTTACGATCTGTTCATCGAAGCTCAGTCCCTGCAGACTCGCGTCAACTTCCCGGAGATGATCTCTGAGATTGTCAGCGTCCATGTGCCCAAGATCCTCTCAGGCATGGTCAAGCCCATCCTATTCCATAATTCCGCTTAGAGAGAGCAGCCTGTATGTCACTTGAGCTCCCACATGCACTTCTTTGAGCACTTGTGGTAAAAATATCAAGAGTGAAGAGCCCCGTCTTCAGGATGATGGATAGGCACAGAGGTACGCATCTGGATAGAAACAGGGAACTGAGCTCATTCTTCCTGTCTAATGTAATCTAATCGCATCTACTATGTTCTTCATGGTGCCTGTTCTGTGTCATGGGCATCCAATGTTTCATCTGTGTGCACAGCTTTGATTTTTTTTTTTTTTGCTTATCTCCCCCCCCCCACAGTGAATGTTACTGTATGCACCTGAAGCCAAAGACATTTTAAAACACGTCTGAAAGCTGTTCTTAGCCATACAAATCATCAACTAACAGCAAACGCTGACAAGATTATTGCACTTTTGATGTTCTGTCCATTTATATTTGTACGATTTTGACGTCGACAAAAAAAGGAGCCCACACTGACTTTGCAGCTGATTAACACTAAACTGTAACTATATTTGACTTTATATTTGCCTTGTTTTTTTTAATGTCATTTCGTGTTTTTCCACTGTTGTGACTTTTCTACAAGTGAGCTTTCTTAAAGTGTTCTTTGCAGGTGCTTTGTTGTGAATCATGTATTCATTGTAGCTTGGGAAAGTCCGAAAGGTCTGTGCTGAACCGTAAAGGACCGAGCAAGGACCTGCTCATTTGTGGCAACATGTAATAAAACTGGAGCATGAGAGCATGTATTTGTTTGGATGACACAAAAGAGGAAATGTCACACCGCAATGGGAATGGTGTGCTGTTATGAATATTTATGACAACAACAGCACTACTTTCTTGTTTTAATTACCTTTTTAACATGACTGATTTTCATATAAAAATAGTATGAAATAGTAAATACATAATATATACATATACATTTGGAACTGAGCATTCACGGCCCCGCATATTTGCAAATTTTTGGTGAGAATAGAATTTTTTTTTTTAAATCTCTCTGAACATGGCAGAAAACGCATCTCATTCACCGCAAGTCGGTAATAATTTATGAATATGTGAAACAGGTAAAATGTACAGCATATATGTACCACTGTTTAAAAAAAAGCCCCACATTTTTACTAGGGATGCTCCCGTCAGGGTTTTATGCTGCCGATTCTGATACCGATCATCCATGAGGGAAATCGGCCGATACTGATCGGTGGCACCGATTGATCAGAGCATCCCTAATTTCAATGTTTATGTTTTTGCTTCACTGATAATGTTCTTTGGTCAAGAGTTGAGAATTCACACTTTATTTGCCTGTCCACGAACGCACCATAGTTGCTCTGAGATGCAAAAGTAAAACTTATATATAACTTCTACACCCTTGACTTCTATTCCGTGTGTTCCTGCATCGTCTTAGATTTTCATTGATTAGTAGAAAGGACCTATATATTTTATACTTTAAATGTGTTTAAAAAGTGCATGACGCATATTAAAGACAGAGTTCCGGAGCTGAATGTACCGTATTGGACTATAAGTCGCTCCCGAGTCCCATTTTTGGGGGAAATTTATTTTATACAATCAGAGACCAAGGACAAATATTTCATTTCCAAAGGCATATTTGTATATATATTGTATATATATATATATATATATATATATATATATGTATATATAGTCATAACAGTAAAATGGAGAACAACAGGCTAAATAGGCGTCTGTTAACGTAATGTGAACAGATGGTATGTTGACGTAACATATTAACAGTTATTCAGATAACTATAGTCTAAACAACATAACATAACTAGTTTACGTGCAGCTTGTAATCTACGGAATATGACTTTCTTTTGGGGGGCATTTGTGTTCCATCTTTCTCTGTTGTCTTTCCAAGTTGATGTTTACATTGTACATTTTCGGTGGTACAGGAGTGATATGAGTAGCAGATACTGGCAGACAAGCCTAGAGCGCCCTCTCGTGGCTGTCAGTGTGAAAAAAAACATACATAAGTCGCTCCAAAGTACAGAATAAGTTGGCAGGACCGGCCAAACCATGAAAAAAAGTGTGATTTATAGTCCGGAAAATGCGGTATATATACAGTGGTGAGAAAAAGTGTTTGCCCCCTTCCTGATTTCTTGTTTTTTTTGTCACACTTAAATATTTCAGATCAGTAAACAAATTTAAATATTAGTCAATGACAGCACAACTGAACACAAAATGCAGTTTTTAAATGAAACTTTTTATTATTAAGGGAGAAAAAAAATCCAAACCTACATGGCCCTGTGAGGAAAAAGTGATTGTCCCTCCTGTTAAAACATACCAGAGATTAATTGAGATCTATCAGTCTGGAAAAGGTTATAAAGCCATTTATAAAGCTTTGGGACTCCAGCAAACCACAGTGAGAGCCATTATCCACAAATGACGAAAACATGGAACAGTGGTGAACCTTCCCAGGAGTGGCCGGCCAACCAAAATTAACAACGACTTATCCAAGAGGTCACAAAAGACCCCACAACAACATCCAAAGAACTGGAGGCCTCACTTGCCTCAGTTAAGGTCAGTGTTCTTGAGTCCACCATAAGAAAGACACTGAGCAAAAATGGCGTGCATGGCAGAGTTCCAAGACAAAAACCACTGCTGAACAAAAAAACATCAATGCTCATCTCAATTTAGCCAGAAAAATCTTGATGATCCCCAAGACCTTTGGGAAAATACTAGACAGACAGACAGATGACTTGCTAACACTTGAGATTTTCAGTGAATGTTTTGAGTAAAATGTGTACCCACTGAAATGATTCTAACGTTATGTCATTTCCAGCCAGTCCTCTATTTTCTCTTTTGAATCTGCCTCATCGAATGCATCTGTTAATGTCCAATCAGGTGTGGATTATATTTCTGTGCACTGACTAAATCCTGAATGCTACGTCAGCACTCTTTTTCTGTGACTGAGTCTTGTCACACTGGTCTTATTTTATTTTAAAAATAAAACAGTTCAAAATGCATTAACTGTATTCGTCAAATTAATAGATTGTTACATTGCTAAAATGGCATTTTATTTCGGAGACACATTTTTATAAGCAGATAAAACAGGCCTGAATTATTGGAACACAAACCCTTAATTCAAATTCATTCATTTTGGGCATTTTTGTGGAAACGTTTTGCAAAGAGCTCTTAGCCTTGACCCCACCAAACACATTTTGGGATGAATACAGTAAAAAGCTTTCCCAGAAGAGTGTTATCCCAACAAAAGAAGGGGCAACTCCTTGTTTTCTTTCATTTGAAGTTCATGCATTGTAGACCAAACAGAGAATGGCTAACATGGGATTCATCCGTGTCTTCAAATGTATTGCCATCTAGCGGCGGGCTGCTGAAACTGCAGCAGAGGTTGGAACGATGTGGACATCTGTTGAATCCATTGCCATTTGCTTTGAAATGTAACTGGACCCTGATTCCTTCAATGTTTGGAGGAGGCTGCATGACATCCTCAGCAATTATACAAAAATACTAATATAAGTCAGGATTCATTTGCTTGAGAAGTCTAATTAATTACCAATTTTTGTTATTACACATATGTATTGATTTTTTAAATGCAGTGGTGCTTTGTTAGATATAGTTGCCCATTAGTCTGAGTAGCCACATTGTCAATTTAAGCATTTTAAAAAACAAGTTCTCTCATAAAGTATTAGTCACATTCATTGGAAAGTCTGATCTGAGGACCATTGCTAATTTGAATATATTCCTCGCTACTCACGCCCCTGCGGCTTTCTCTAAAACGGAATGGCATCTTGTCGGTTTGCAATAATCAAAAATGTATGTGTTGATGTCGACATTTGAACTCAGTTTAGATTCCATCTCATTTTGGTGTTTTTTTTTCCCCGAGTCTGCTCTGCATCAATATTACATGCGTACTCAAGCAGAAGAGGGATTTTTCCTGTTGGCTAACATCAACCGCAGAGAGCACAAACACAATGGCCGCAAACAAAAGTTAAAACGACTTCCTTATGTTGGATAATTGACAAAAGGGAAGAGAGTTTACTGAGAAAAAAAATGCAGCATAATTAGGAATAAACTGAAAAAGTCAGTGAACAAATATCAAGCTCATAAGAACTTGCACGAAAAAAATACCGTAATTATTCATTCACAAGCGGGTTCCTGCAGTTTAAGGTTAGAGTGAGTGGATGGGACATTTGCTTGTTGTAAGTCTCTCAAAATACACTTAAATCTGTCTTTTTTCAACGTGAAATCTGATAATACACATATTGAACTAGTCTAAATGCGCACCGGCCCATCTCAGGCAACTTTATTTAATTCTTGTAAAGGTTTTCGAGGCCAAGATGACTCATTTAAGTAACAGGACTGAAAGTAACAGGAGTGAATTAGCAGGAAAAATATCCACATGGCATTTAACAATGACAATAACAAATACAATAGGGCCTTCGCACGACCGATGGGTCTTAGTTGTCGGGCTCTTGGGACAACACATAACACTGATTCAACAAAAAATGTGTAGTTAAAAAAATAAACAAACAACATCAAAAAAGGTTATTTCGGTAACAGCACTGTGCTGAGAATGAAATATCCTTGAACACGCAGAAAAATAAATGAGTGAACTCACTTTTGGCTGTCCTGTGGACCATGTGACTTGTAGAATATTTTTTAAAAAGTCAGAGAGGTTAATTAATGTGTTTGGGTAACAGAACTGAGTGAAAACCCACGGACACAACTAAAGTGTGAATTTGAACTTTTTTTCTTAAAAAAAAGGGATAAGAAGTAACACAAATATGTACCAACAAAGAATTGAAATGATTACATTTCTTGGTAAAATCTAATGTTAGCGATTGGGTACAAACAGGCAACAGATGCTATTTTTCCAGTGATCAGTAGTAGTTGAAATGAATATTTTAAATTGTATTTATTAAATATGCAACCAGATCAATGTGCAAGACACTTTGCTTAATAAAATGTATTTTTCACTTATTTTCTTGCCCATTTTATTTCCTGGGGCACCGCTTCAGTGGAATGGCCCAGACAACAATTAGATGGTAAGATGACACCATTCAATGGCTTGTTTCTGCGGCCTGTCTAATGGAAGGTGATTCCTACCCAAGTAGCAGTCCATTAACAACCAATTAAGTTCCTATTAATATTTTACCAGACAGGGCCTCTCATCCTGATGTGTTTTAAGGAGCTTTTTCCCAGGAGTGCTTGAACATGAGCAGCTTTTAGCGCAGCATAAAGAGGCCTGTGTAATGGGCTGGAGGAGGAGGAGTGGCAACCTGATAGCACTGAGAGGACAGGAGACAGGCTCCTGCAGCTGGCCCGGCCCGCCTGCTCCCAGCCAAGCCAAGCAGTGTTAGGAAATCCTTGACTTTTACAGCTTGGTCACAGGATCAGACATGAATAATGGCCTGATGTCACGAGTTGAACATAAATATGTTTTGATATTTAAACATGCGACTAATGGATTTCATCTCGTTTACATACAGCATGCCTGTGGGGCTTTCCAAAGTAACGGTCCGAAGCGTAATATCCACTTTTCTGGCGACCTGTAGTGGATCCGCTGTGTGCTTTAGGCTTGTGTGGCAGGATGTTCCGGGCCAGTGTGGGGAAACTCCCTGCCTTGAGAGAAAAAGTGAAAAGGAGAGGGAGAGCGGCCATAATGTGCCTGCAGCCTCAGGCTACTCCCAACGGATAAGGCATTTGTCTTCGCTTGAAAGTATGATTTATTTTTCCACCAGTCAGAAGGGTTATGTTTGTCACCGCACACTGAAAGGACTTTTGGAAATAGCAGCAGAAACAGAAAGGGAGAGTCAAGAATGTCTACTGGCTTTGCAATGCAGCATTTGTGTCAAAGAGTTCTATGGCTTCCTTGTTGAAGCTCTCTCCTAGTCTTCATTAAGTCCAGTTAATCATACATTGCCTGAACCTTGCTTGTAATTTATCAGCATCTGTGTGGGGATGATTAAGGGGAAAGGGGGAATGCGGGAAGGAGGGGGGGTTGTGGTTGTATCAGGTTTCTTCCACTGGGTGTAGATGTAGTCTTAGATTTTTCTCTGGGCTGCTGATTAAGTGTGTGTGTGCGTGCGCATGTGTGTGTGTGTGTGTGTGTGTGTGTGTGTGTGCAGGGAGTGCACTGAGGAGGAGAGGAACTTCAGCTTTAATTTCCCCCAGCTCCAGATATTACACCCCCGCGCTCCCTGTTTTTATTGGACCCGAGACCAAAAACACCAAAGTGTTTATGATGCATTAAAACATGCTTGGCAAGTGGAGAGCGGAATTGTAAATCTATACATTTGGCTCTCTCAGAGAAGCCGTGCGTCTTTTTGAGAGCGTTTTGTGTGTTTTACCAAGAGCGATGATTGTATGGTTGCTTGAAATCACATTCATCATAGTGATGTGCACGGCTGTGTGGAGGGAAAAGTCTTCGTCCAGGGGAATAAGGAAGCAGGGTGTCGTGGTAGAAACAATTGCAGGGCAGTGCATGGGAATGTGGAGGCCTTGTTGAGTTTGGGGTGAGAGCACAGAAGGAATGAATTATTCTGTGTTTCCCCTAATGACTATTTGAACAACAGGACGTGTTACGTTCTATTAACTTTGTTTTTGCTGTCCGTGAAGTGTTAATGGCGTACATAGCTGCGCTCTAATAGACAATGCATGCTCTGTGCTTCATCTTACTGTCAAGCAGCCTTCATACCTGGAGACACATTAGCAGGATCTAATTAGTGTAAATATTTCTCTCCAGTATTTCCTCACCAACCCGGCAGCAATGAGCCATATGTTTTTCCACAGCCTCCACACTCTTTCTACCTCGCCTTCGCCTGGGCACTCAATTTACCTCCTCTACGTCTTCCCTTCCTCCCCTTTGTCGACGTGCTTTTGTAGCGTCGCACCATCTTCCCATGCTCCAGCCATCTTCTGCTTCATTATTTCTGCACACAGCGTCCGTGCCCTCCGCCCCTCGTTGCTCCCGTGTCCCAGCCAAACACAATGTGACAGCGCCGCCACAGCGCTCATTTAAAGCCATCACAGGACAGATTTCCCCTTCCAAGGCTCCAGCATGCCGCCTGATAGATGGTACCCCTGTTTTTTTCGTCGCATGCTTGGGAGCGAGTTGTTGTTTTCTGTCTACGTGCAGCTGCCTGGGCCTTTTTCTCCTCCCTCATTCATCTATGTTTGTCTGAACGTGTGTGTGTGTGTGTGTGTGTGTGCTAACTTGGAAGTGTAATGCTTCCTCTGTCAGTAATGCTCCCTAAAACAATGAATTATGATATTACTTGGCTTTGCTTCCATTCCCTCAGACTGTTTTTTACATTTAAGGCACCCTTCACACGTTCTGCTTTTTTGACTGCTGCTTAGGTTTTTAAATGCATGGTGTGTGTGATGTCTTTCGTTCCTGCGGTGCGCTCATTGCAGCCGAACATCTTTACTTTGACAAACTAACTTCAATGACAGGGACACACTTCCTTATGCAGCGGAACACCCATCTAAGATTGAACACAATCCAGTGTGGTACACTGGTTGACCTTGAAATTATAGTACATAATCCCCAGAAGTAATGGAATTACAGGCAATGCTTTGACCAACATTTTAAATTAGCAGTCATACAAGTGTAAAAAGAAGTGATCTTCTCAATCTTGAGACCTGCTTGGAAGGCAAACCGCCTCGTATAAAGAGCTTGCACGTGTTTTAACATGCTCATCTGTGACATAAGAGTACAAACATGTGAAGCAATATAAACAGTAAAAGCAAAAAGCAGAAAATTCTGTACTCACACTTAAAGGGACAGTCTGCAGCCGCTTAGAGGGCGTCAACTTTTGAATGCACTGCAAGCATTATATGCCGCCTCATCCTGTTTGGTGTACGTAAGCTACGCCGACGTAACACACACACACACACACACACACACACACACTAGTTATGTTTATGTTTAGCTACGTTAGCTATCATTGAATGTATAGCCTATCATAAGCACACATTGGCTCCAAATTTTCAGTCGCTTGTCTTGACACTGCTTTTGTGTGCATATGTGCACGGGCGACGGACATGTACATGTATAGGAGATACCTGTGAGTGACAGCTATGAACGCCAGTTATTTTACTCTGGCCAAACTAAAATTTACGACAATTTTTATGCAGTTTAACTGTGGGAAATATGGAATTTTTTTTCTGTTTATTAAAAGACTATTGTTAAGATATGCTAGCTGGTGATGGTGTTCTGATATTGTGTGGTTTTAAAAAAAAATAATTTTGCATACAGTCTCTTTAACTTTTTGTGCTTGCACAAAGACTAAACGCAGCTAAGTTCCCAGTGTACGTTCTGTTCTTCTTCTTATACTGTAGATCCCCGCATATCCGCAATTCCTAATTCGATTCATTCATATGCCATCATAAATTTGGTCAAAAATTATTTTTTACTTTTTTTTTTCTCTGACAATAGGCCGTTTTTTAACACATTCAACACATCTCATTCATCATACATCTGTAATGATTTATAAATATCGGATAATGCAGGTAAACTGTACAGCACGGGTGTCCAAACCTTTTCCAGCGAGGGCCACATAATGAAAAATGAAAGGATGTAAGGGCCACTTTGATATTTTGTAAAGCAACACATGTACATATGCTGAGAAATTAGAATATTTCCAGAAAAAAAACTGCATCTCAGTTTTGTGATACAGGTGAAAAAGCCTATTATTAGTTTTAACTTCAGTCTTTACTCTTGTTTTCACATTTTTGTTGTTGTTTTTAAACATTTTCCAAATATTTAAACTTTCTTCTTAAATAATCTTTGCACATTTGATTCTTGGCCTAGTGTAGCGGTTCCCAAACTGCTGCGTACTTAAAGGGATAGTTCAGATGAAGTTGTATGACATCCCCATCAGCAGTGGACTATTTTAACCGTGACTTTGAGGAGGCATTTTTGTGATGCAAATGTATCGCTCTTTAGAACGCATATTGTTTTGAGAAGCCAAACTCTTTACTTAAACGACCCAGCAACTAAGCAGAACTACGTTCCTCGTCACGGCAATCCGACCAGAACTGGACTCGTGGGACCAAACGGGGGGTGAGGTACTGTTGATATAGTCCACAGCTGGTGGGGATGTCACACAACTTCATGTCAAAAACCAGAGCTATCCCTTTAAAAACATAAACCATTTTTACATTTCATGAAATTGAAATATTAAACATGATTAACTGGTTAATTTATTTTATACTAAGTAATTCTGGTTCAGAAATTTGCATTGTGCATGGTCAATTTTTTTCAGTTTTTCATGAGCACTGATAAATTGATAAGATGTGAATTTTGTCTTGGGAGATGAATAAAGTATCAAACTATTGGTCCTACATATCTTTTATTTCAGCCAGATGTTGGGATCCTCCCCTTTGAATGGGTTGAAATTGAGCTACGTTTGTCCACTTGCAATCGCTCTGATTTAAATCTGCATATTAGTTTGATACCAAATTGAAAGGGAAAGATGAACAAACATGACAAAGCAGTATCCAAAGTACAAAAAGACATACAAGCCTCATTTTCAGGGGAATCTCCACTCTCTCATCCTGACACGCACATACATTGAGGAGATTGGAACACCAATATAAGTTAAACCTTCAAGATTAAACACTCTTAATGCACCACAGAATCATCGAACGTACGTACTTATTCATATAACTCACGCAGAGCAGTGAAGAACTTCATGCCGTGTCTCCTTCCTTCTTTCTGCTATGACGGTGCGCTCTGTGCTATGAGGCGTTCAAGTGCACTCGTAATTGTGAGAGGAAGGCGCTAATTGTTTTTCATTTTCATACCCCCAATGACAATTGGCGTACCCCAGGGGGTACGCGTAATCCACGTTGGGAACTTAGAGCCTAGTGGTTAGCATGTTGGCCACACAGTCAGGAGATCGAGTCGATCTGTGTTCGAATCTCCGTTTGGGCATCTCTGTGTAGAGTTTGCTTGTTCTCCCGTGCCTGCGTGAATTTTCTCACTGGTTTCCTCCCACATTCCAAAAACATGCATGTTAGGTTAATTGGCAACTCTAAATTGTCCATAGGTATGAATGTGGGAGGATGCTTGTTTGTCTATATGTGCCCTGCGATTGGCTGGGGACCAGTCCAGAGTAACCCCGCCTCTCGAAGTCAGCTGGGATAGGCTTCAGGATACCCCGCGACCCTAGTGAGGATAAGCGGCATAGAAGATGGATGGATGGAAATCTTCTTCTCGTAATATTATGATTATTCCCATAATACTTTGTCGACTGTAAAAAAAAATGACACATTTTTTTCTTTAATATTTAAAGTCTGTACTACTAGCATTTTTCCTCTTTGTATTACGAGTTTATTCTTGTAAAATTGTGACTTTTTTCTCGTTACAATACAACATTTTTATCTTCATATTTTGCCATTATTCTTGTAAAATTACAGCTGTTTCTTCCATTTCTGCTGTTTCTTTTCAAAATTAAACTATTCATTAAAATATTTCTACTAAAACTTTCTACTTGCAATTTTTTTTCTTGGAACTTTTTCCCATAATATTTTGACTCTATTCTCGAAATACTATAACTTTTTCCGCTACCAAATTTTCCAAAAAGTTTTTTATTTATTATATTATATATATTACTATATAAATATTATGACTAAAAAAAATAACATATTTTTTCTTTAATATTTCAACTTTATGTTACTAAACTCTGAAATTACAATTTATCATATATTTTATTATATATATTTAGCATGTAGCATATACAGTATATGTATGCAATATACATTAATATACATTAATATACATTACACCACTCGTACACTTCTGTGGTAGCATAAAAAAAATTAAAAAGGTGAAAACACACTTGTGGAGTTAATTCTTTTGATTCCCGTGTCCCTTTTTAGAGTTACAATTTAATATCACGTTTCAAACTGTATGACTTTAGGGACATTCAACTTGTCTCTCGCTGTCCTTTCTTTCTCTTAAAATTTGCAATTGCGGTTGCTGCCTCAGGCACAGGATATGTGTCATGCTCGGAAGGTCAAAAGAAATGCACACACTTATAGATTTCAAATATTTCTATCAGCCCTCAGAGGATGGGATTTTTTGCGGGAAACCATGTCATGGGTCAAATGATTGAATTATTAATGGAAGAGCTCTGCAATAACAATCAGCCTTGTCTATTGTGATTCTAACATGATATTCTCTCAGCCCAACCGAATTCTACCATGTTACAATCCAAATCCAATAATGCAGACGGTGCAAAAATATCATCCCACACGCACACCCTCTATTGTTTCGCCAGTGGAAGCAACTTCAGTCGGTTTCCCTCTCAGTGGAGAGGATTATTGAGTCTGCAGAATGATATCGACTGCTGTGCATCGTTTCCAAGGACAAAGCAATACATTTTCATCAGAACAGTTAGTGTCGTAGAGTAATTCATAATCATGGGACTCTTTCACAACACACTGCGCCAGGGAAGATGTGTGTTTCTTTCTACACAGGCTGTGTTTGTGCGCAATCTGGCATTGGTCTCAAAACTCCAATCTTGGTTCTTTCTCGCCTTGCCAGATATGGATTTTGTTTCTGGGCATACTTGGAAATCAACCAAGCCGGTCTAATTCACATTCATGAGTCATATTATGGAAATGTAAGCAGACAATACAGCATGGCCACATTTGCATTTGTAAAGAAGAACTACACTGCGAGAGGTGCAAGCATTTTAACCTTCGTTAACACTCTGGAAATGAAACTGAAAGTAATATGTATAAGTTGCATCTTGATGTTTTTAAAAGAAGTTCACCGCTCTCATCCGTTCCCGCAGGCCCTTTCTCACAGAGCCGGTATGGAAATGCATGTTATTGCAAAAACCCCCGTGATGGATTCTTGACCTCGGCTCAGGAGGATTTCTTGGTCTGTTTTGAGAATGGCGGTAGAGCAACATCAGGGAGAGAGACGTAAGGTCACCGCTTCAGCATTTATTATGTGGCGCTGCCAGAAAACACAACTCTTTTAGCCTTCCTAAACATAGCACACTGGACACTCGGGCCGACAGCTTCACTTAGGAGACGCAACTCAAAGAGATTTGTTAATGCAGCTGCTGAAAACAGTTCCATTTGCAGCCGTCGTCTAAAGCAGTGTCTAAGGCAGTGGTTCCCAAACTTTTCACAGTCCTGTACGCCTTCAGACATTTGACCCCAGACCATGTACCCCCCACTCCTGCACACTCAAAAAACAGAAACCAGTGGCTTTCAGCACACAACAAATCTCATTACTCTGAATCATAAATAAATACATGTAATTATAAATATTAAATATGCCCTGCGATTGGCAGGCGACCAGTCCAGGGTGTACCCTGCTTCTAGCCCACAGTCAGCTGGGATAGGCTCCAGCATACCCTTGCGACCCTAGTAAGGACAAGCGACATAGAAAATGAATGAATGAATAAATGGTAAATAATAGTAAAAATTAAATAACTTATTCATATTAATTATGTAACTATATAGGTGATATTTTTTTCTAAAAGGAAATTTACAGAAGAGCCTGTCCTTTCATGAGTGGACTCACATAAACCAGGACATGTGCCAGGCCGGCTATATCTATTGATCCAGCTGTGGTGTGTAAAATTCACTGGCACTGTAATAGCTTTTTTAAAAACCTCCTCCGCCGTGTCATTGATGCGTCGAGAAACAGTGATGTTTGATGAAGACATGGTCTGTGTAGCTTTTCTGGCAATAATCGTTGCCTGAAAAAATCCCATGGCTTATTTTGCTACTGCACATATCTTATGAAAATGCACTACAGTCATCCCTCGTTTAGCGCAATTCATTTGTTCTCGTCCCAAACGTGGTAAGTGAACTTGGGCAAATTTGGATTTCTTATTTATAAATGTAATATTTTTTTATTTAGAGCATATTAAACCTGTTTACAGTCTTGTGGTCCTGGACTTCAAACTCCGTCAGGCAGACGCTACAGGAGGTTGGAGTCCAGGACCACAAGATGGGCAAAAAGCTTTTACCCACAGGCCATCAGGCTTCTCAACGAAGCACTCACATCTATCTATCTATCTATCTATCTATCTATCTATCTATCTATCTATCTATCTATCTATCTATCTATCTATCTATTTATTTATTCATTCATTGGTGTTCATGTCTCTTCTGTTGTTGTTGCTTAATTTATTGGTATTAATGTTTCTTCTGTTCTTATTCATTTTCTTGTGTTTTCTTTCTTTTTTGGGACAATGAAGAGAGCAAGAATTTAATTGCATAGCAGAATTACTTGTTTTACTGTAAACTCTTGAATCTTGAATTCGTAATTTTAGTAGTTTTTAGTATCAAAGCCAATGTTGTTGAATGGAATCCTAACTGCGTGGTTCCTTCTTTGTGGGTTGCATCCTCAGTTTTCCTTGCTATTATGGTAATAATGGTAATGGTAATAATATGTACTGTGTGCAGATCGTTGATATCTTTGACTGCAAGCGCTCTTGCTTTTCCTGCTCCTCCGTTTATCCTGATGTAGATTTTATCATTGATGCTGCAAGTGCTTTGTGTTTTCCCTGCTTCCTCAAGTCTTGTGCTTTCTTGGAGATGTCAGTGTTGCGTTTTGTCAGATGCTGATTCATGTAGACGTTTGTGCCTCTCAGCGTTTTCCCCCGTTTCAGCAGTGCAGTTTTGAATTCCCTGTAGGTGAACTTCACGATGATGACGGGTGAGGTGTTGTTTCTGCCATATAGTGAGATGCAAGTGTTGATGGTGTTGATATCTAGATCCACCTCCTTTGATTGTAGGAAGTTGGCAATCTGTTGCTTTGTTGAAGGAACATCCATTTCATCTGATTCTCCTCTGTTTTGGACTGCCCTATCTTTTGACCTGGGTGTAATTCGGAGCCCTGTGAGGATCATTTCGTTCATTCATGCATTCCGGTCCAGCTCATCAATTATATTTCGCATTTGCTCAGTAATATCTTCCTTTGCTTCTTTCTCTTCCTGAAAAGTGATGCGCAAGGCAGCATTATCCTCCAGTAGTGCCTTGATATCATCCTGTAGGACGTTGATATCATTGCGTAATGCTCTATATTCTTCCTTAGGGTTTTTAACCTCCTGAAGAGCAGCGCACAAGGCAGCGTTTTCATCTCCTCAATTTCTGAATTGAATCTGTGACTGCAGACGCGTAAAATCTTGCCTTATTTTTGAAGAATCTTGCTCTGTTTGTGATTGCAGACACCTAAGCTCATGCCTTATTTCTAAAACATCTTGCTTTCTTTGTGATTGCAGACACCTAATTTCTCTTGTATCTCATTCATCTCCTTCTTCAAGGCTTGTAATGATATCAAATTTTTGCTCTCGAGAATATCTTCGAATTCTGAAACTGTTTTTTCACTCGAGGCGTCGTCCTCCTCCCCATCCGACAGCCAGACTGACGCTATTTTTGAGGGCTAGTATCATTTTGCTTTGTGTTTGGCATTGTTGCTAGGCAACCGCTTTGAACTTCAGCAGTTAGCCAGTTAGCTTGACTTTACTAGCATCTATCAGCACTTGTAACTAGTTTATTTCAAGGAATCTCCACTATCCAGCGAGTCAGCAAGCAGTTCTGATCTGGTGTTTTCGTGAAGCGTATTCAAGAAAGCACCAAATAGTTATAGATCTCCTGCCATGCACATCCTCCCCAGTCCACAACAAGGGAAAAGAAAAAAAATCTTTGTTCATGGAATACAAAACAATGAACAACTTTGTGTTTGTCTCCTTTCTTCTGCACCGTACTCCCTGCTCTGTGCTGTTCACATAATGGGACGTTCAAGTGCACTGCATAACTCTTGAATGTTAATCCAGTCAGACCAGTCCTTTAAAGCTCAAAATGCTGCCCCAAACCTTTCCTAAAAACACCCACCTTCCAGGTCCACTTTCAAATGGATGTTAGGTAGACAATAAAGCATGAAAGAGAAATTGAGGGTTTATATTCTAAACAGGAGCATTTGTCAAGCCTGCTTGCATCATCTTGTAATGTTTACAGTCCTCTCTTCCTCTCAAAGCCCTCAGACGTCCTTTGAGGCCTAAATGAGATTGAAAAAAAGTATTTTGTTGCAACGTGCTTTCCGCCCTCATCATGTTCCCAACTTTATGGGGAAATAGAAAACAAAAGACGACATATGTAATTACAGCGTGACTGAAGAGTAAACATGCCTCGTGCGGATGGGGCTACGCTTTCGGCAGCGAGCTAATTGCAATGTTCCACTTCTACTGCAACGCCTGGGTTATTTGATAGCTGGCAGGCTGAAAAATGAACATGCATGAGTCCTTCCATGCACGCTGACGCACTCATGCTGTGTGCACGCTGCTCTCTTTCACTCCCTCTTAAAAAGGATGTCGCTCTTTATTGCTTTTATAGATGGAGCATTTATGAGTGATATTGCTGCCACTCTCCCGAGCACATGACATCACTC
Organism: Dunckerocampus dactyliophorus; assembly: GCF_027744805.1. NCBI lineage: Eukaryota > Metazoa > Chordata > Actinopteri > Syngnathiformes > Syngnathidae > Dunckerocampus > Dunckerocampus dactyliophorus. The sequence goes on along the minus strand of NC_072829.1, from coordinate 18,799,722 downwards.
ATATACTTCATTTCTCTGCACTTTGTTTGAGAGTCATAAAAAGACACGGAAGCAAATTACTGTGACTACACAAACCAAATAGCGTTGCACATTGCACCAGAAGTAGAATAGCATTTGCCTCCCACAGCCTTCAATGTGCTGGCAGTTAAAACGGCAAGCATACAGCCATGAATGGCATCCCGACCTTGGTCTATACACGCACATCATTCCACACATTACTCCCCCCGCCTCCCCTTTTGATGTGACAGAATGAGCCACTTTTTTTTTTACTGCTCACACAGCAATGTGTGAGTATATATATACATTTGTGTGTGAGTGTTTGCGCTTCAAAAAGGCAGCAGTGAGGGCGTGCTACATAGGAACCATCAAACCTGCAGCTCTGTTCATTGTAGCCAGCAGAGAACAAATGCTGAGGCAGACAAAATGCCCGAGCGTACCTTTGAACTGGAATCATGTGGGAGCGTGCTTTTTCACAAGTGCTGCAGAACTGAAAACAATGTTTTGGTGAGTCCCTCAATATGTTTTTGCCGCCATGGGCCAACTAACAGAGAGTCTGTTTGGGCTCTGCCCTGATGGTGTGATGTTACAAGCCCACAGTACATAATCCAACGCACTACGAGTTATTAAAATATGACCATAGCGGCTCCCAAGGGCTATATAACTCTCACATACACTGTCACATACACTCTGTTACGCATTCCTGTGGCACACATGCAAGCGGACTGTCCAGACGCTGCCTGTTTAAAGCACACACCCAGACAATTATTTTTTACATGAGACAGATCGAAAAAAAGGATAAAAACCGTGTCGTCGACTGACGAGGCCAACTTTTTTGAAAATGGAGTACGTCACTTTGATTCATGAATGGCGGAACACAGGACTGCTGTTGTGCAAGGTCAAGATCGTGGGCTTTAAAACGCTTCTCCAGTAAAGTGGACGTTTACGCCATTCCCACCCGGATATTTTAAAAACACATATTTTTCTATGGGTTTTGGCCTCTCATCCATACACAAATGTAGGTTTTTGTCTTTAAAAACTAAGCTGGAAATTTCCAAACAAACTCCAGCTCAGAGTTTGTGTCAGCTGGTAAAAGAGAGCTCTTTGGTCTGTGTCTCAAGAAATGTGCAACATTATCTCATGTTCTTAAACCTTATTTAACAACAGAACATGAAGTTATTGACTTACGGGTGTTGGTTTCATTTTGTGCGAGAGGGATTCAAAAGTAATTTGTGATGTTTCCCGGGCTCTGTGTAAGCGAGCACTGATTTATCATCTAACATCTAATATCTCACTATATTTGATAAACAACCACGTTAGCTATGGTTGCCTTTTCAGGATTATGATTGGACAAAGTGCACTAGACAGCCGGTGAATGTGTTTTTATGTGGACAGACATGTTTTTAAAATTACACTCATGTGGATGGACCTATTTTTAACACCCCAGTGGGGGAAACTTTGGTTTTTTTACTTTGGTTTGTGTGGACATGACCTTTCTGTGACCACTGGAGACATATTACTCCTGTTGCAGCCTCCCATAACTCAAATGGCCAACCCGTATACGAATGGTCCTCAGGTTATGAACGAGTTATGAAGCCAAGTTTTAGTGTTGGTCAGAACGTATGCCTAAATTATACCTCAATTAAGTCCTCGGTCACTCACACTGTACACAGAACACACGAAGGACATATAAAATACTGTAATAAAAAGACTTACTTACTTTTATCACTGTGGTTGTCTTTCTACCTTTTCCAAATATTATCCCAGGCTAATCTGGAAGGATAACCTCCTGTTCTCCTCCCAGATCTTCTTGGAACAGCGCATAGAATCCATGACCCCTCCAGCATTTATTAGCATTCACTAATCTTTATCCTTAATGATGGTGGCAACAGGCAAGCCGTCGGGACCACCACAATATTTATGGTATATATGATCAGTGTTCCTCCCACTCATTCAATACCTAAGACGTATTTATATGTTTTTATAATCCCGAACACCCGATCCCAACAACGTATTTATACATCTTTTATGTTTTTTTGCGCAAGAAGAGATGACGTAACTCTCCACTAATGCATTTCACTTCAGAGCACTTTTAAGCCATAAAAACGGCCACAAGGTGGCAGAAGTGCATTTGATAAGAGCTCGGCAGCGATCAAGTGAACTGAACATCACACATGACAGGAAGGAGGAAGTTAGAGAGCGTGGAGGAGTGTAGCGTGCAGAAGGTTACACCTTGTAGTGAAATTTTAACGCATGCACACACATAGTTCAGTTCCACATGTGAAAATTGTAAATACTTCATAGTGTTATATTTGTAAATAAATTGTTATTTTGATATTAAAAAAACAACCTTTTTTGTGTTGTTTATGTTGGTACAGTTGTTAAGATATTTGAGCTGTCGCAAAAGCAAAAATTATGCTTGAAATGTCTAATCATTCTAGGTTCTAGGTTCTAGGTTCTAGGTTCTAGGTTCCATGTTTACATAGCCATAAAATCCAATATTCTGTGTGCCTTGAAAGATCAGTCAAATGGTCGGTGCTGTAGGGGTTGTCTTCTGAAAAATGTCTGGGATTGAATGAGTTAAGTGTCTGAGCATACACACAAACGCCCTGAGCGTTCCTTGGACAAAACCTGAGAAGTGAGTCCAACATTTTTTGCATATGTGTGGGTTCAAGCAGATGGCAAGGTGTATTTCACAATGTAGCTTTCTTTATTCTGGACCTCAGACAAAATAAACTGTGGAACTACCTCATAAAATTCACCTGAATCTTGCAGAAAACCTTTAGTTTATCATTTCACTTTCCATTTTGTTTCTTGTTTACCATCTTCAGTATTTTATTAATTATGTATACTTTAATTTCCTCATTTCAATTTCACTTTCTGTTTTGCAGAAGCCTGTTCTGGCACTATTTCATCCTGGAAATGTACCTGAAATTGATGCCATAAAAAATTGTAATAAATAAAAAATCTCAACCAAACTTCAGCAGCACAAAGTCATAACACTTCCTGTATCGGATATGTTCAGCCATCAAAATAAAAGCGTGCACTGTTGAACCACACATCCAGTCCACACTTTTCCCCCAGAAAACTCGCTTGCTGCATTGGCTTTGCAGCACGTTTTACAGAGAAGCCTTTTCTCATTTGAAAAAGAATGTTGTCGCCTGTCACTCACTGAGTTGCTTTGCAAAATGCCACAGAATAAATGATGTGTTTATTTCATTTACAGTTCAGGTTGGATTTTTGTGCGCTGAACCGATTTGCTGTGCGCTGAGAACGCTGGAGCAGAGTGCGATTGCGCACACGCGCAGCCTGGAGGGAACGTTGTAGATGATGCAATCGTTTACTTTTTATGATGTTCAATTTCACTTCCATGGTGATGGCTTTACTTCTCCTTGGTGCACTGACGCTTGGGGGACATACTCGAGTGTAAAAAGCAGACTAATAAGTGATGTTAGTCTTCCTCAGTGCAGCTGCGCAGGCACACACTGTATTCTTGTGCTGCGCATGGCGCATATCCTTCCGCCGGCGTAAGCTTTAACTAGTTCTCGATACACTCAGAGAGTTAAGAGATGATATTTAACATTCATTTTAACACATTTAACATTATTTCTTTTTTAAACTACAATGACAAAATATAGGACTATACAAACAGACTTTTTAAATATAATAACATAATATAATAACTATATAATAAATATAATAACATTGTCACAAAACAATGTTGATACATTTTGAAATGTTTTTAACTGCATGCATGACCAAAGCATGCAAAGCATGATGCTTTTAACCGCTGATCTTTTTCCCACAACTTGAAACAAAAACTAACCGTTATAATAGTCAAAATAATGACAGCAATTTTAGCTGCTACTACTAATCATTGACGTTGACGCATAGTTATGTAATGACACATATAAAATAGATGGCAGTAGGTTAGCCTTATGTTTATACTAAAGCAACTACACGTCCCATGATGACCAGAAAGTAGGGAGTTTCTGCTACTATGACACGTTTTGACAGTAGTGATATGCAGCGATTGTGTTTTGACACAATCTGACAAACATTAAGTACTGTAATTTCCAGTGTATAAGCCACTACTTTTTTCTTAAACTTTTAACCCTTTGATTTATACAGTGGTGCGGCTAATTTATGGCCCTGTTCTAATCTCGTGACATCTCCTTTACTTCAGAACTACTAATCTTTTAAATATTGTGCTGCTCGCGAGTCAGTGGAGAAACAGCAGCTCTTTATTTGACAGGAGCCAATCACGAGCCAGGAGAAAACTCACTACAAGCTTGTCATGGCTGCCTGGGCACTGCAAAGATTCATTCAGCTGCCTCTGTCCACCAGAGGGAGCCTCCTTCTGCAGGCGTCTGAATGAATTACCATACTTACCAGACTTATCGTCTTACCATACCTACTTTTTGAGTGTTAAGTCGCTGTGTGATGATTTTAGCATTCTTTCTAAGATGACACTGTGAGTAATGACCTCCTGCCGTGGGTTGACAAGCTCGTCGTGAGTTTTGTCATAGCTCATGATTGACTCCTGTCAAATAAAGCGCTACTTGGTCCTTACAGACTTGTGCGCATCACAGAATGCCATTTTATGACGAAGACATGCGCGGCTTATACAGCAGGGCGGCTTATATACTGTGTGTAGAAATCTGTTTTTCTCTATAAATTTAGTGGGTGCGTCTTATACACCAAAAATTACGGCAACTTTGATCAAATGTGGATTTACTACAACTTCTGTTTGGACATTACTGCCGCTGCTGTTGAGCTCCGATGAAAAAAAGCACCCGCCGAGTGACGAGTGATGCTGGGAACACTGAAGTAGGTTGGATTGCATGGGTTCATAGCGTGCACAAAACAGTTACTGTGCGGTTCCAGTCATGCCTCACGCACTGCCACTTCCATATTATATATAAAAATATATTATCATTCACAGTAGGGAAGCCATAGATCACAGTCTGATAGATTTCTGGATGACCTGTTCCCACGAAACTGCTCTAAATGATAAATATTGTCACATTTTCATTTCGCAAGATCTCATCACACTTAGGTTTTGAATTAATTTATGCCACACCATTGTAACACGGGATTTCGCGTAAATCAAGGACCAAAGTTATATGTACAGTAAGTAGAAAACTAATATTGTGTGTGGTACTGGCCTGGCATGCAGTTATGGTGTTTCCCATTATTTTTAAGCTTGATGTAAATGTGTTGTCATCTGTATATGAAACTTCAAAAATGCAAGAAACTCTTGCCTCATGTAAACATAACATAAATGTACTCACACAGATTTAGGTAGGCTTTTCTCATTAGTTAATTGTATCTTTTTTTATTAATTTAGTAAAAATTTTTTTTTTACAAATAATTTGTTACTTTTTGATTTATTTTCAATGTATTTTTGTTATAGTAGTTTCAAACCCTTATTCGCTATCTTATACTGCAATCCTTTGTCCAAAGGCATGTTACTAGAAAAAAGTCTATATTTAATCAGGCACAAATGATAAGAGTTCTCTCCGGAATGAGGACGGAAGGAAGCAAGCAAGATGCACTAAATCAGATCGATGCCACACACTCAATTACAGTTTATGTACTGAGAATCTGAGAAAAAGAAATGATCATAACCTGCAGGGTAGTTTGTGCAAAGCAGAGTGTGACTGGATTGATTTGCAAACTGGTTCCAAATGAAAAGAGGCAACCGAGACCAAGTCCCGTGGTAATAATACATATGCCAGCATCAGATTCATTTATATAGAGCACCAGCAGAACACCATTGTTGGATCATAATTCACACAACCTGCTTCTTTCAACGATGTTGGATGAGATCCTCAGAAGGATAGAGGTTCTGCTCATCTCCATTAGGTGTGTGCTTGTACCACACACACACACACACACACACATTTTGCACATTCAGGCCGCCTATACCACAGATTCTGTGTTGGTGCAGTCCCCAGGGCGCAGAGTAGGACAGGAGATTTATGTTCTCCGCTGTCCAGACACGGTTGTCCCAGCTAGTTCTCCACTCATTAGTGCTCTTACATGGTCATACGTGTTCCTCTAACAAGCTGTGCTGAGACGTCCTACAAAAGCCTGACGGATTTCAACGTTGGAGGGGGAGACCCGGAGGAGATGTCACAATGCATCAAGCCTGGCAGAAACACCCAGGAAAGGAATATGAGTTCATTCAACCATTCATCATGCTTAGCTACGTTTATTATGGCTGGCTTTAAAGATCCATTTGCAGACATGAAGATGCACTAAAACGTGCTGTGTGTGTGTAGCGGGGACGTTGTTATCAATGCTGCAATGGCAACGGAACAGAGCCAGGATGTATTTGCTAATCTCTATAGTTACCTGATACGATATGAGTGTCATTGTGGATTTATTTGTTGCTTACAGTGACTTGAGCAAACAGCGAAGGCCAAATGAACAAACAGGCAACTTGTTTGCGCACGGCTCTGCTAACACGCTTTATCAGTTTTGCTCCTAAACCGCTTGCTAATGCATCCACAGTCTATTTTGCAATGCGTGCCTGAGTGATTACAGCCTGTGCACGTGCCTCGTGCACATTTGTGTGTCTTTATCTGTGTGTTATTAGCAGCATGGCTACAGCTGACAGCTTGATGTAAGATGCACACGCGTCATTGAAATGCTCCGTGATGGAAAAAAGGAGCTTTGCATTGATAAAGTACCATTTCATGTGAACGCGCAGGCAGTGAATGGTAAGATCACTGCCATCGCACCTTGTTTCATCTAAGGCTGCACCTTGGGATTTATTCAAAAATCCTCTCTACTACTTAGGGATACATTGTAATGATTTTAGTAATGAAGATGTATTGCGCAATCACAGACTAGACAACGAGCGGCTGCTGTAGCATATAAGAAAAATGACTGGAGCTAACTATAGATAATGGTGTCCCACTGGCCTTGTTTACTCATTTTATGGCAAAAAATCACAATTTATGGTGCACACAGGCAAAGGCTGCACACATTCGCAATTCAACATTCATGTAAATTAAACATTCACGTAAATTAGATTTTTTTTCCCCAGAAAAAGTAGGGAATGTTTTTCCTGAGAAAACACATCTCCTTCACTCGAAGTGGGTAATAATTTGTAAATATAAATATAAATATAAATACTGGTAAAAGGTACAGCATCAATGCATCACTGTTGAAAGCTCACAATTTGTACACGTTTATGTCTTTATACTTTTTTCATCAAGCATTGATGAAAACTTTGTTTGTCAGTCCATGAATGCACCACAGTTGAGACGCAAAAGTTTTTGGGGGGGCAGCATGTGTCAAAAATAGACATTTTTATGAGTGGATCAATTCCTTGTGGTGTTTCGCCATTTGCTGGTGGTCCTGGAAAAAGTAGCTCCTGAAAAAAAACAATACAAGCTGCATCATTCAACCTGGCACATGGCCGCACAGTTCTGCAAAAAAAAAAAATGCAAATAACGATTTTCTTGCTTAGAATTGAGATTGTGGTTCTGTGGGACAATGCACAAAATAAAGACAAGTGAAAAGAAAAGTCATTTCATTCATGTAATCACTTCTCCTCGCCAACAAACCTTGTCTCTGGTGTCAGCCATCAACGGGTAGAACCAGGGCAGCCATGTGAACTCGCCCTGGCCTGCGAGGCTCGTCTGTGGACGAGGAGCACTGGTGATGTTTTTTTTTTTGTTAAGTAATTTTTCTTTTAAAACCATTGTCATGTCGAAATAAGAACGCATGTTAGCATGATATGATTTTGTGCAGCCTTATCGTGCACTCCCCCTTAAAGCCGCTGTATGCAGCGGTTCCCCCTGCTGCCTCGAGGGTGCTGACATTGCAACATACAAATAGCATCACGGTCATCTCTCGTTTATCGCAGGTAATTGGTTCCAGACACGACCATGACAAGGGAATTTTCGTGAAGTAGGATTCCTCATGTATAAATGGAATATTTTCATAGATAAAGCACGGAAAACCTATTTACAACCGTCTAAGTACAGTTTTTAACACTCAAAAAATCCCTCTAGACATGAAATAGCAGCCCTATTGTCACCTTAACACTCGTATTACTCAATATAGTAAACATAATAAGAAACAACAACACGTAATATTTACTCACATGTTAGCATTGGGAATGTACCTTGTTATTGTTTCTTTTTTTTTTACTTCCGGGACTAGCGGTGGATAACGTAATGTAGCGTTCTTATAGAGTCACATACAGTTTGACGTTCTTTTCAAGTTTTATCACCAACATGGACACCAATAGGAGTGCTCAATTCCAAAACAGAACACAGTTCAGGTCGCGCACTCGCCTCTCCCTCGCTGTCTCTCCCACAACAGCAGGTTGTCACAGTAACATTACTGACACCTGGTGACCAGTGTAGAACACTACATGTCAATGTCATGTCTTTCAGTGTCTTATATTTGCATTTTAGTTTATTTAGTCATTTGTATATGTAAAATATGCTTTAAAAAATGCATATTTTTGGGACAAATAATAGGCCGTATTCAACAACGAAACAGCATGATTTATTAATTCATATATTTTTGAAAAACCGTCATAGGGTGAAGCCACGAAATTCGAATCACAATGTGGTGAGATGCGACTGTATAGCCTGCCTCTTCACGCTTTGAGTGCATTAGTTATATTTGTTGTCAGCTATTGATAGCGATTTGGCAAAGTTTAGCCACTAATTTACGCTATCATTGAATCTATGGCCTATTATAACCTCATAATGACTCCACATTGTCGATCGCTTATTTGCAACTGCAGTTGTGTATGTGCACGTGCTACGGACATGTACGTGTATAAAAGCAACAAACAAAAAGACAACATGCAGCGGACATTCTGGTGTATTTATTATTGTAAAATTGTCTCTGTAGCCATATTGTACTAAGTAGCCTTGACAGCAATGTGTGTGCTGCTTTGCAATGTCACGCAAAAGTTCATTTTCTGGCTTTATCTTTTAATCATGTTTTCCTTTTTTTGCACAGTACATGCCTGGAGTTCATTTTTAAGATGCTCACTAAGCTAAAGTCTTGAAACTACGTATAAAGGCTTGTGCTCGTTTAGTGGCATTTTTTTTTTTTTTAGAGAGAGATTTTTGGTTGAATTCCAAATGGTAACCTCAGGGGCATTCAACTTTCACCATAGAAGTTAAGGCTGCTGCATTATTTACAAGCCAACGTGGAAGATACGCTTACAGTGAAGAGCAAGATGGATGTCCCTAGATGATCCACGCAGGCCGTATTTCAAACACAGCTGTCAAGAAGTGACAAATAAAATGCCTGCAGTCAAAGTTTACAGAGCACCAAAGTGTAACTTAATAAAGGCAGGGAATGGCTGTATTGATGCTGCAACATCTTGATTCCACAATGATGGAAGATGCCATTAACAATGTTATTAATGACCCGATGTGGTTCCTGTAATCAAACGTTGGTGTTCATCAGTGTCCTAACCAACGGTGTGGAATAAAAATGGTGACTGCACAGGTACATCCAGCAGCATGCATTACCCCCAGGCCTTTTCCTGGGTAATCATACTGCAATTTCTTCCGTTCTAGGTCATTCACCCCGGCAGATCTGGCAACAGCACGGAGTTTGATGATTCTCGGAAAGTGCCGTTTTATCATCCCAGCAAGTGCAGTCTTTATAGGACAGGTCAATTCATCCAGTCAAAAGTTGTTTGAGTTGGCAGGCTGCTGAGGTTTTTAAAAATATATTTGGGCGATGGGGAGAAGGGTTCGCTTTACCATGACTGTTAGCGGCATCCAAAGTAAACCTTTTCATTTCAAATGATACAGAACCGGTGAGGCACAGAGGGAGGGAGTGAGAAGAGTGCCATTGTGAATTAATCAGCCTTTTGGAGGAGAAATGGGAAACAGCACTCCTCAAATTGTACAAACCCCAGCCCCAGCGTGATGAAGGCGAGGCCTGGCTGTGATATGGCCGCCGTCCACGTCTCATACGAAGCCAAGGCAAATTCAGAGCTGATCGAATTGGCCAGGTCTGTTAGAGGTTAATCTCTCCCTCAGCCAAATTGTTCCTCAGATACCTCCGCGAGTGCACTGCACACATGAGAGAGGCTGAAGGGCATCACAAAATATTGTTGTTTTAGGGGAGCAACAACAAAGTGCTTGCTTCTCTGGGTTTTTATCCAGAAACATTCTGACTGCTGAGTCGCTGTCGGACTCATGGACTTTCCTCTGATCTGGGAACGCAGTGGGGAGGGGCCACATCCAAGCTGCGCCGTCTGGGCCTTACTGGGCCGGCCTGGCTGTCCAGCTCCTTCATGGAGACAGTGCTGGGTTTAATTATCCCCAGCTGTGCTTCATCCCTTCCCAGCTGGGCTCGGTGTCCCGGTGTCCTCTGCCAGCATGCCGCATTCACACTCAAGTCAAGGTGAGACACACACACACACACGGACAGGCAGCCACATAGTATATACATGGACAAATTAATATAGGCAGATACAATAACATGAACAGCTGTACAAAAACTTAATTCAATCATCCTTCACCACCCATTAACATTAATGTGCTTGTAATGCACAGTTGTGTCTGTCAAAGAGCTGCTAATTTAATTCACACTGTGAGGTTGGCTGGTGGATTTCGGGAGGTTTTGGTGTGTTGGATTTTAATTTAACATACACATGGAGTGATGATAATAGAAAAAGCTTGGGGTTAGTGAAGCATCTGAACATTTTTCAGAAAATAAGAGGAAATCAAAGAAATTCCTTCCGATAATTATCGTCTATGTGCTAGAGGTGCACTGATTACAATTTTCTGGCCGATCACCGATCTCCAAAAAACCTGACCTGCCGGTAGCGATTTTGGCAGATACCTTTTTTAAAATAACCGTCAGCATACACCTTCAGTGTTCCAATCTTATTTTGTTGAAAAACATTGAACAGTACCCATGAAACAATACAAACTTGTTGCTTTAACCACATATGAGGTAGGTCTTTCAAATATAGATGAACATTTTTCAAATATAGGTGAAACCTGCAAAATCATATCAGTTGCTTTAGTCGTTTATTTTTCACATTTTAAAAACAAACAAAACTTGCACATCAGGTTACACTGCAGACCCGATTTGAGCCTCTTACCAAAAATAAAGTGCACAGCAACCAAAAATGGCTGGTCGTCCAATGCCGGGAATTCCATAAGTTTCCTTGTAGTTGCTTGGCTCTTTTCACTGCTCATAAGCGCTAACAGCAGGTTGTTGCTTGGCTCTTTGCTCTGGCTAGCTTTAGCTTTAGCTGAAGCTTGATTGCTAGCTGTCAGTCTGGCAGAGCAGAAGGGGACAGTGGCTGACTTTCAGACATTTGCGGAGGTTGATAAGATTGGTGGATAAGATCAGTTTCATATGTAAGGATTGCAGATGGCCCAAAATTAAGGAAATCGGCACCGTTCGATGGACCACAAGCTTCATTTGCGCAACAATCTCACCCTCTTTATGATCAATAATTCAAAAAATCCCCAAAATGTATGATAATTTGAGTACTTCAATACCTGGGGTGTCACAAGATCTCGTGAGATTAAAATGTGACAAGATTTCTCGTTCAGAAAAATACTGTCTTGTGGGCACTAGGGTTAACATTTTTATTAAGGATGTCCAATAATATTGGCCCACCGATATTATTGGCCCGATATTGCCATGAAAATGTAATATCGGTCAAAATCGGTATTGTTTTTTTTTCCTATAATGAAAGCCAATATAGCCCTTTAAGCTCCAAAGTCGCAAAACATTGCTGAATTTGCTGCCACGTGTAGTTAATACTTTACACCAGGACATGGCGGACATCTGTAACTTCCAATCTGAGCAACATTTGTGGGTGTTTCTATGCAAAGTTTAGGAGTTTATAGACTTTGAGCCCCGTGTGCCTGCAACTGCTGCAGTCAGTCGAGTTCGCTCGACATAAAGTCTCCATGCAGCACATACCTGTACTTGAGCCGATGCTTTGCTGAACCATGTTCGAGGTGGTTGACGTGATGGGTTGTCACAAGGCCGCTAATGGTGAGGAGGGTAGAGGGAATGTTAAAAAAAATGCAGCAATAGCGGCAGGCAGATGTGGAAGGCTAGACTCCTCGGCCACAGTCATTAGTATTTACACTAGTATTTCTCAGATGTTAGCTTACGCGAGTTGTACAATGTTGTTTACGGCCACATCGAGAAGTTAATTGCTGATGCTGTATCCATTAGCTTCACAACAGATATGTGTTTAGATGGATGGATGGATGGATGGATGGTTGGTTGGTTGGTTGGTTGGTTGGTTGGTTGGTTGGTTGGATGGTTGGTTGGTTGGTTGGTTGGTTGGTTGGTTGGTTGGTTGGTTGGATGGATGGATACTTTATTAATCTCCAAGAGAAATTCACATTTCCAGCAGCTCTGCAAAAATATCATAATGAACTTAATCACTTAGTCACAAGATAAAACAACCAAAGCAAGACATGAGAGGTAAGAAAAATAAGAAAATTAAATAACAATAAATAAATCCGGAACAGAATAATACATAATAAATAATAATACTACATAATAAAGTCCAGCACTGTCCAGTCCAGTCCTTCCACGACAGGAGATATGTGATGTTACACATATCGGTATCGGTTGATATCAGAATCAGAAATTGAGAGTTGGACAATATCAGCATATCAGTTATTGGCAACAAAGCCAATATCGGACATCCCTAATTTTTAACTTGAAAATGCTTAATTTAGGTCAGGAATACGTAACATTTGCTTAAATGTGCATTTTTTTTACTAATAATAGGCTGTAGTCAACCACAAAACAGCGCTCAATTTATTAATTGATACATTTTTAATCGAGTGAGGCAGCGATGTTTGGAACGAGGGCCGACTGTACCGTGCACTATTGTCCTCACAGATTGCTGTGGCTCAAGCATGGATACGTCACCATCGTCACCTGCAGTACAGGAGAGGATTTGATTTTAATTTTATGAAAGCTGAAACATGTTAAGTCTACGGGGAACAATTTAAACAAGGGGGCAACAAAAAAAGAAGGGCAAAATACGGCATTTTCTCAGAGAGAACGGGAGGATTGACAAGTATGTCTGAGCCTGGGCTGAGAATATTAGCATCATTGTTGCTGTGGATGCATTTATAATCAAGTTGCTGCAGTTGTACAGTAGTACGTAGGCATTCTCCAAGGAAATGAATATATATAGTATAATATATACCGATATATTCCATGAATATAATTATGCAATGCATGCTCGCCTGGGTTTCCCCTGAGTACTCCGGTTACCTCCCATATGCCAAATACCTGCATGTTAGGTTAATAGGAGACTCCAAATGTTGTGAATGGTTGAGTATCTCTCTGTGCCCTGTGACTGACTGGTGCAAGTCCAGGGTGTACCTGGCCTGCTGGGATAGGCAGCAGCTCAGCCGAGACCCTGACCAGGATGAGTATTGCAGACTTTAGTAAAAATGGTGGAAAGTGAGTGTCCATCTGTGGTAATGGGTCAATTATCTATATGGCCGCTCACAAATACTGTATAAGCACTATGCGTCATTGTTCATCAGTCTAAACGCTCTGAGGATGAGAGTAGCAAGACCATCATTACTATCAATCTCAATATTAAAGTGCTGTCAATAAAAATGAAAAAGACAGTACACTGGAACCATTCGTCCAACGAAAAAAACAAACCCATTTTTCCCATTTCCAATTAATCCGTTCCAGACACCCACAAATATTAACACAAAACACTCGGCGCGTCACCGTATACTCAGCTCACGAGACGAGACAATGCACGATATTTAACGATATTTAACATTACTTTTAACATTAGAGAAAACTACAATGACAAAATATGGGAGTGGACGCACAGGCTTTTTTTTATTTAACTGAGTCACAAAACAATGCGAGATTTACTTGCTCACTTGAACTTTATTGAGCACTTTCTGTTATGTGTCTCACATAAACCAGTCCCCCTGCACCTGTGTTAAAGGTTCCTATGTTACATTACAGTCCCATTGTAACATACTTTGCTACAACTTCTTTCTTGAATTCAACAGTGTTTCTCACCTTCTTTATTAAAGTTCTGCTACTTGGAACTATTTTGTAGCTGTATTTAATTTTAAAACAGCACAGATTAGTCTAACACTCAGAAATACACAGTGCGCTTGAACGCCTCATCAGCGCACTGTACTTACAAGAGGAAGAAAGGACAGAGATACATGTTGTTCATCGTTCTGTGTGTGTTCTATGAAAAAATAAACCACTGACACACACACATAATAAAGATGATAAAAGGATTCCCTGGGCGGATAAAAGAACCATGATCCACTCTTCACAGTTACTGAGTCGCCAATGTGTGGGTGCTTTGTTCAGGCACTCACCTAGTTTGTTAGGCGTACTGTTTGGCCGTAAGACATATTTGTAGCAATCATTTTCATGGAAAACCGAATCCTACAAAAATAACGGCGCTTTTGAAAACCGCTGTATGAGTATAGAAAGAAGTCATTACAGTGCCCCACAAAAGCATCGCATTTCAAAGGTGTCCCTAATGAAGTAGCTAGTGAGTGCATTACAACGTGAATAGCTTCATTGAATGCATAGCCACACACACTTGCATAAAACAAATGCGATATCCAACATTTGCCCCATGCAGTGCTGAGAATGAAACAAATGCTTATGAAAGGTGTCCCTGCGTGAGGCGGAGCATGACCGCTGGGCAGGCAGGATTGATTGAACCCCAGTCTGAGCAGGCCTGACTTGGTCCATCTGTGCAACTGTCCTTGGCCTGGCTTCCAAATTTGTGCTAGAGGGGCGTGCAGCGTTATCACACAGAGAGGCTGTTAGGGTCATTATAACCCTCTGCTTCAATATTTCCACTTTTTTAGTGCTGGAATCCTCGAGTCTGTTTCTCGCTCTGTCTGTCTTTGTTGCCGTCCGTCTCTTACCATCCTGCCCTGGTCCACACCAAGCACAGCTGTGAGCAGCAGCGTGTAATAAAAGTCTAATGCGAGCAGCTGCTGGGGGTTTAAACTGTAA
The DNA here is from genome assembly GCF_027744805.1 of Dunckerocampus dactyliophorus. Classification (NCBI taxonomy): domain Eukaryota; kingdom Metazoa; phylum Chordata; class Actinopteri; order Syngnathiformes; family Syngnathidae; genus Dunckerocampus; species Dunckerocampus dactyliophorus. The sequence goes on along the minus strand of NC_072829.1, from coordinate 18,784,707 downwards.
TGAGATGGTGTGTGAGATTACCACACTTCACTAGTCGCTGAGAGAAAGCTTGGCACCCCAACAATGGTGTTCCCCCGCCCCAATGGTACAATTACTCTTTAGATATGGCTAATAGAATATCCACACAACGCCAGTAACCAAGAGGCATAATGAGCGTTAGTTGTGCTTCATCTTCTGTCTCCCTCATACCCACAGCTGCATGAAGCGTTCACCCTAAGGAGCTGCTGCAAACGTCGAGGGCTTGATGCAGGAAACAGACATTTCGGAAATCAAAGTCCCGCCTAGTCAGAGGATTCCCACAGAGGAGGGGAATGGCTTTTCTTTTCTTTTTTCAGAGCTTGATGGCCTAAAACACTATTTGCCTGCTCCCATCAAGCCAACAAATAATTCAGGCCTGAAGTCATGAATAGTTGAAAGCTCTGTGTCAACTTCATTAGTCACCAAAGGGGGAGTTTGTGGTACAGGAAATATGCATACCCACATGGTGCCCATCCATTCAATAGGGGGGTTACAAAGGAGAGGGGGACTCCAATGAAGTTGCTTTAGGCCTGCTGTGGAGCTTTTGTTAACTGCTATTTTATCATGCAAAATCTTCTCGTCTTTGTTCTCTCTCATTGTTTTGCTAATTTTCCCTTATCAACGCTTACTGTGATTTTCTCATTTATTTCATCATTTCTTTGACTTTCTTTTCTTTCTCCTCCCACCTTATTACTGGAGAAGCTATACCCCACAAGCTTGATGGGATGGATGTAGGAACATTAAAAGTCCTTGTTATGATTCCGGCGCCTCCTCAAAGGTTCCTTATAATGAAAGTTCAGGGTGTCTTGGTGTGAAGCGTCTGTACCTGTCATAGCTGTGCCGCGATAATGGGCCCAAAGGTGCCACTGCCTCATCAGGGTGGAGGAGGAGCTCCTCTGAATGCATACAGCCCTTCATTACCTCATGCAGAAGGCTGAAGTCGAGATTCATAGCCCTGTGGAGCTGGATATTGTAAATGTGACCCCGGGGAGCGGAGCAGTGGAATTTCAATACGCCACCCGGTCAGTATTATTCCACACCTGAATGCAGAGCCTTCCAGACAATTAGTGGAGAATTATAGAAGGCGAGGTGTTGGGTAATTTACGGAGTCCGTCTCGCCTCAACCCCAGCCTTGGCCTTGCTTGGCAGTGGGGGTATTTTGCATTCTCACAGCAGGGGAGGTGGGCTGCGATGCCGCCTGCAGGCAGACAGCTCTCAAAGTACTTAAACGGGTGCAAACTCAATTTGTACATATATTTAAAAGATGTCCACTGGGACAGCTCTGACTATTACATCTCAAAACGTTATTATGTCAAACGTAATGTCTGCCTGTGTCACCGCATCTGCGGCAGTCCGTCAGGCGGTGCAGGTGAGGTTTCTTCCACCGTCACGCACCGAACCTTTTATCAAGCCGGGGAAGACATTCGGAATGCAAAGGACAATCAAAGTCATTAAAGAAATTCTGGAGTCTGCGGCTGTAGCTCTGCAGCTTTATCAGCGCATCACCCTCCTCCACCGCCGCTTTCATCGCATCAGTTCATCTTGTTAGGATCATCAGGAGCTGATAGAGTCACGATGGAGGTAACTGTCATGCAGCTACACCACAACCCTTGATTAAAGTGCCCCATTAGGTGACACGCTGTTGTTGTTTGGCCATGAATCAAGCGCGCCTTCTTCAGCGAATTCCCCTGATTATGGGTCGGCGTGAAAGTAATCAAAAGTTCAGCAGAATTTATGACAAGCAGACAATTAGATGAAGACATCAATAACGAGAATAGGAGAGAGCAGACCTCCACCAAGGTTGAACTGTGGAGCGCTGTATTCGTATCTATTTAACAAACAGAAGATTTTGCAATCTACTGTGTCCGCACTGACAAGAACCAGGCAGTCGATGGCAATGAATGTCATGAAAGCCCATAAAAGCTGTCTTTTTGTTGCGTTTTTTTTCTGTGTCGGAAGCGACGCAGGAATTTTCCAGCTTCCAAGTTAGCATCAGAGACAATTGAAAGCAATTGTGACTGTGTATTTTACACAGTATTTTACACAGGGGCGGGACAGGATGTCCTTGTGCAGCTAATTGTTTGAATGTTACCGTGCACACAATGGCCTACTTCACAGTGTTGTGTTGAACACATGGACAAATAAAGGCAGTATCTACTGATGTTGTGATGCGTAATTTCTGTGCAATATCTGTGTGAGAAGCCACACACACAAATGACAGGCAGTGAACTCATCATCTGTTGGGTGATCACATTAAACCTGGTTTTATGCTTCTGTGTAATCACTACGGCATCCCTTCCGACGCCATCTTCACTCTTTTATAGCGCGTCATCTGACCTGAGTGTGTGACGTGCAATTCTCTGCTGTAACGCTAGAGGCAGTGTTTTCTGGAATCAACACTGTGAGCAACCACATTTCTCCTTAACCCTTTAGCTCGTTTGTTGCTTCTTTCGCTGTGAGCAAAACAGGGAGTATTAGTGAAGCTGGAACTAATCGATGTGTTGCAACATACACTTCATTGCAAATGTTGATCCAAAATCGGAAGGGAGGGCAGGGCGTTCGCAAAGATGTACGCCCTCTGAACGAGTCATATACTCCAAATTAGCTAAAAAATAAGCCAACCAATCACAGCCTTAACGATCTGTAGTGTTCAAGATTAGACTTTTTGGATGTGCAGGAGGGTTTGGAGGGAGGAGGTGTGAGCTGGCATACCATATGCTGGCACCTCAACAGTGGAGCATAATCCATGTTTAACAGTCGTTCTATGACTTGGCTACATTGCGTGCAAACATGTACGTGTCCTGGACACGTACATGTTTGCACGCAAAAACAAACTCAGGCACGTTCGTGCCTGAGTTTGTTTTTTTTTGGTTGAAAAAATTTGCGTCCGCACTGTCCCGGATTAGTAAATAGTTGCACACAATAGTTGAACAGATCATGTGGCGCTGTGAACATCCATCCATCCATTTTCTATGGCGCTTATCCTCATTAGGGTCACGGGGGCATGCTGGAGCCTATCCCAGCTGACTTCGGGCGAGAGGCGGTCACTGATCGCCAGCCAATCGCAGGGCACATATAGACAAACAACCATTCACACTCACATTCATACCTATGGACAATTTAACCTAACATGCATGTTTTTGGAATGTGGGAGGAAATCGGAGTACCCGGAGAAAACCCACACACGCACGGGGAGAACATGCAAACTCCACACAGAGATGCCCAAGCGGAGATTCAAACCCAGATCTTCCTGTATGGCCGACATGCTAACCACTCGGCCACCGTGCGGCGTAGCACTGTGAACACGACACTCGAAACATTAGCATGTTGGCTTGTCATCAAAGCTCACTTCTGGTCACATGACGGTGACGGGTCACTGACGTCATCGTTGTAGAGAAGGAGTGAATATCTCGTCTATACTGAAATGATGACCCGGCGTTTTAATATTTTCCCACTCTGGAAGCCGTTTTCAAAAATTAAAATTAAAACTAAAATTAAACAGATGAGACTTTACCATTTGCATTCTGTGGCGGGGGAAACTGTTTGGTTGTGACTCAAAAGTCAACAAAAGAACTGAATGCCCTCTATCTGTGTTTTTTTATCCATCTTAGCAAAATCATTTAAATCTCAGGGCATTGACTCAATCACAACAGGACTGTTCAGGTAGCCTTAGAAGATGTTCTGTGTCGTGTTTGTTTGCACAGTGACAAATGCACTGACTTTTACATTGGGGAAACCACGCAGCCATTGAGCAGACGTATGTCACAACACAAACTCTTCAGGTCAAGACTCAGCTCTCTCCCTGCACCTCAAAGAGAAAAGAACTCTTTCGAGGACAAAAATGTACATATTCTGGACAGAGAAGATATATGGTTTGAAAGAGGAGTGAGGGAGACCATCTTCAAGGTTGAGAAACCATCTCTGAGCAGAGGTCGAAGTCCATGACACCACCTAGGTACCACATACAATGCTGTCCTTTTATGCCTTCCCAAAAGATTCAATATTTTAGCCTCTGACAAATAACAAACACGACACAGCTACAGAATTTCTAGGCGCAGCCAAGGCGTTGAGGGGATCAAGTTTGATGGCTTTAGGATCTCATCTCTGCCATTTGCAGATGATATAGTCTTGAAGGCTTCATCAGGTTGTGACCCTCAGCGATTACTGGGGCGGTCTGCAGCTGAGTGTGAAGTTTCTGGAATTAGACTCAGCATCTCCAAATCTGAGGAAAAATGTGGATTGCACCTCATAAGTTGGGAGTAAGGTCTTGCCCCAGGTGGGGGACTTCAAGTATTTGGGGGTCTTGTTCACGAGTGAGATCGACAGGCAGAACAGCGATGCGTCTGCAGTAATGCGGTCGCTGTATTGGACCGTCTAAAGTATGTTCCCACCCTCACCTATGGTCATGAGCTTTGGGGATGAGGTGGCTTGGGCATCTGGTCTGAATGCCACCTGGACGCCTCCCTGGTGAGGTGTTTTGGGCGAGAGGGCCCCCCGCAGGCTGACCTAGGACACGCCCGAGGGATTATGTCTCACAGCTGGCCTGGTGTCCCCCTGGTGGAGCTGAAGAGGTGACCAGAGACCGGGAGGTCTGGGCTTCCCTACTGAGACTGCTGCCCCAGCAACCCAGGCCCAGATAAGCGGTAGAAAATGGATGGATGGATGGATGGATGGATGGATGGATGGATGGATGGATGGATGGATGGATGGATCCATGACCATTATTACAATTTAGCTTAACATGTAGCTTACACGTGCCTCTACCTGAGAAGTAATTTGGGTCCTATACCCTCAGATTTTATCTGTCCTATCTAGTCTTTGAGCATGAGCTAATGAAGCCTGTTCAGATGAGGCGAGATGTCTTCCAAGACAACCTCAGTCCAGTTGCCATCGAATACAATGACCTGGATGAATGCGACTATTCACAGGCACAATATAATTGGTTCTTGCTCAGCATACTGTATGTGCCACCTCTGCAAGTTTTTTTGAGTAAATATGTGTGTAGCTTTTGTGCAGTTCTGCCTAGTAACTAGTACACTGCAATCAAAAGCACAGCATTTTAACCAGACAGAAATTTAATGGGCTCCTAATTAGTAAGTGCCAATCCTCTAAAACATCTCGTGCGTGTGCACGCGGTTTTTAATCCTGCTGATTTACAAACAAATGTACAAACCTCTCGCTAGCCCATTTTAAAGAGGTACAAAAAAAAAGATCTAACAAATGGCTCTGTTAATGCATAAGTCAGTTCACCCAAATTCCACTTGTCATCTGCTGCAGCTCACAGTGGAATGTTTATTCCCACATGAGATCTTGGTCCAATCCAGCTCTCTCACTCCGAAACGTGTGCTCCAGCTGTTCCTACTCTATGGAGTTGTGAGGTTATAATGAGCATGGAAGCAGCTGCTTCCTCCTACAGTAGAGGCCCCAGCCTCTCTAATCCTGATCATTAAGAATGGGAAGGGTGTCGAGGAGAACCAGAACACACAGACTTGCGGGCCTCAGCACCCCACGACACGCTGCGGACACTCGGGTTACCAGACCGTTTAATGCAAACTTATATGGGGTTCTATTGATCTGTTTGAAGTGTTAAAAAGTATTAATAAATTCAAGACAGCTGGACCTTAACGCTCCAAAGAAGTCAAGCCATCGCAAGCCAAACATTTGTCTGAGTTGATGTACAACATCAACAGTGTGACTGCTCCCAGCTGCGATAAAAACACAGTAGCATGATATTTCTCTTTTCACACGCCCTTAACATCACCGAGCATAAACTCAATTTTAGCTAGAAAATATCAGATGATGAAATATTTATGTTGTGACCTTTCTCAAGTAATGATTTCATGATTTAATTTTATCTGCTTTACCCTTAAAGCGCTGCAAGAATACAAAACAGAGGCAAGCAGCAGGCACAATGGGACCAAAAGATGATCTATAGAGACAATGGCATTCGTATTCTGCTTGTAAATATCAACACCAGTCAGGAAGATTATTCATCGGCCTGGCAGTGTCTTTTCCATCACTATCTCTCTGTGAGCCCTCAGACTTTGGCAAAGATGTCTCTCCGTGCCTTTCAATTTCACCTTAATAGCTGACTTGAGTGACTGAAGTAAAAAAAAAAAAAAGACTGATATCAATGAAAGAGTTGTAAATCACACACACGTCACCTTTTAGGCAAAATATAGCACGCCATAAAGATGAAATGTACTCATTCAAAATTAATAGAGTTACATTTATAACAACAAGCCCACTCAACCTTGTCATTGCCAAGTGGACTCTAAAGAGACTACCGTGTGTCTTTGCTGCAATTTTATGTAGATTAGTCGCATGTTAATTTGAAGCATGACCTCGCTGTTTGCCAGAGAAAATCACTTTCTTTTTTGATCTGCATATTAATGCTTAAAGAACAGATAGAAGTTAGGACATGAAAGGTTTAATAAAATCAGCAGGTAAAAGGCAGCTGCATAATTAATCCTGCAAAGAGGAAGTCTTGCACAGACAATGGTCGCGCCTCCAATTCATAATTGCTCCCGTTATTGATATTCTCAGTGCAGCTCCTGAAACAGTGATTAATCTTCCCCTGATGGGAAAAGAAAAGAAGTGGTGAGACGTGCTGAACTGCCTCCTTTACCTCACTGAACTGAGAATTATCTCAAGCAGAACCATAAAAACCCTGTTGATAAATAGACAAACCTGCAAAATTACTAACCAAACTCATTTTTCAACATGGAACCTAAATGTGCTTGCACTTGAGGGGACAGGCGGTGGCTGCATGTGTGATAGTCTGTCATTGCGTTTGCTCTACCTAACCTCTCTTGACACCTGGAGTCAGGGACCCCCCTCTAAATGTGTAATATTCAATCTTCCTGACAGCTCCGCTAATGACCAGGAGGAACCAAAACAGAGGTAATAGGTGAGCCTCAAAATTGCGTTCAAATTATTCCTGATAATGATTCCCTTCCATGTACCCAAAAAAAAGTGTGGTGTGTGTGAGTGGCAGCGTGTTTACGTCAGGAGAATGTCCAATGGCAGAGCTAATTATCAGCACTATTAAAGGTAAGTATAGCCAGCTGCATCCCAGACAAGTTCTAATGAAGGACAGCAGACAGCAGGCTGGACTCTTTCATGTGTCATGAGTGGTTGGTCAACATCCACACATCCACCGTGCCACAGTGCCACTCCACTTGTGATCCGAACATCTCACAGCTGGAACGCTACTGTTCCACGTTTTGTTTCAGTCACACGCGCTGGGAAACAATCCACCGCGTCCCTAACCTTTTCCAGCCTCAGGAACATTGTAATTGAAGAGGATGGGAGCAATTTAGGAGGAATACGTCTTTATATTTATGTTATATTTAGTTGATGGCTCATCCACAACCAAACACAAACACAAGGTCGCTAACAGGTTGTCAAATTCTTGCTCACAACCCACATTTTTTTTAATCATTCCAGTAAATCCCCGCGCATTTGCGATTCAGCATTTGTGGCCTAAAAAATGTTTGGAAAGAAAAGTTTATTTTCTCTCCAAAAATAGGCATTTTCTTCCTCAGAAAAGTTGCTAATAACTTCTAAATACTTGTTGTTATATCTACAATGTACAAGATACATGTACTACTGTTAGAAAGCCCACAATACCAGTATTTGAAAGTATAAACACTTTCATTTCATTTAAAATGACTTAATTATTTACAAGGAGAAGTCACATGGTTCTACTGCCACAGTAAGTCATCCATTTCTACTGAAGATCAGTGGTCCCCGACCCCAGGGCCGTGGCCCGGTACCGGGCCGTGAGTCACTTGGTACCGGGCCGCACAGAAAGAAAAAATTATTTCCATTATTTCATTTTTTTGGGATGTTTTATTTTTGAAAAGTGGCCAGATTCTCTCTGTTACATCCGTCTCACATGACGCATGTCCATTGTGCGTGTGCTAACTTTATCTCATGCCGCACAGATAGACTACTACTGTATTTTTACCATTTTCCTTTACCTCATATTTGGTGTCAAATGCTGATACTATGTGGGAATGCATAAAGGTAAGTTTTGATGACTTATTGAGTGCTAATGTGCACATTTTTCTCAAGTTAATTCATGCTAGCGCACTGCCTTTTACCACACACGTCAAACAGCCATGTAATAATCTCTCTGGAAAAACTTGGCTAGAACTTGAACAGGTGGACGGTGGGTCGGCATTCATTTTGTGCTTTTAATTTGGTGTTATTCCTGTCTTAGTTTCAGGGAACACAAACCGGTCCGTGGGTCAAAAAAGGTTGGGGACCACTGCTGAAGATGATCAAATGTAGCTCCTTGCACATATGGCAACAAACCAACTCATCTAACCACAATCTTTTGTTGTGTCTTTAATTCCTTCCAGGGGATTTTTTAAACATGTTTTGTTTACAACGTTTCAACAAATACTGAGTTGCGTGTATCGGCTGTTTGTTAGCTGTTGTGTTGCTGGTCACTTGTAGTGCTGCAAGTTGTTGTCTTGTTGTTCGCAAATGGCTGCGGTTTACAAAAGAGTTGGCTTATTGTGTTATAAGAATGGATTTCTGCCGTGCATATTGCTTCATTCGTCATTTCTAACCTCAACCATTTCCCACATGGAGTCAATAAGGTCTGTCTGTCGAGCTCTCCGTCTACAGCACGTACTTGAAGACGCAGCTGCAGAAAGACTGCACACTTTTTTTCCCAGAGATCCTAACATTTACTTCCAAATACTGAATAACGTGACTGATTTGATAAAGGCCACGCTCCTTAATGAATTGCACATCAACATATTCCAACTCTCTGGTGAACCTTGTACAACAACACACAATACATCTGTCTCCGTTTCTCCTCCAATGCATGAAACTTGCATTTGTACATTTCTAATCAGCACTGCTTAAATACATCACTGTCACCATGCAGCCCTCCTCTTCCACTTGTTTCTTTTCTCAAATTACACCCTTTTGTAAGTGCTCTTAACTTTCCGGCGCTAGTGAATTATAAATGATATGAAATATTTAAAAAGCAGCACGGAGCTACAGCAAGCAGCTCCCATAATCAGGGGGAAGATGAGGTGGTCTGTACTTAACCAAAGCGACCCAAAGCGGTGTACTGCATGGCTGTTTGACCTTTTCCTAGCACATTCATTTTCCAAACATATGTTGGCCATTTTGGCAGCTCTGCACAGTGAAAGCGAGACACGACGGGAGGGGTCTGTCTTGCATGTGAGCGGGATCTAACTGGCTGTGAAACACTGGGATGGCGGTTTGAAGGGGAAAAGTTATCAAACCCGCTGACATGTTTGCGTGATCGGATGCAGATTTTTCTGTGACCCTTTGATGGAGGGAGTAACCCTAGGCCTCCAGGCTATGAACTTTAAATTATTTCCAAATATACTCCAGTACACACTCAGAAGGACAAAATGATGTCTCTTTAATCCCCAACACTCATACGGTGCACCTCCTGTGATATTAAAAGACAAGGTGACTTGGCTTGATGTTAGGCCACCCGAGAGGTAGACGCTCCACGCGGGCAAACAGCAATCTATTCTTCTCACTAGTGTGAGGAACTTACCCAAGCAGAGCAGCAGTTATTTCCCCACTCCTGCTTGTGCTCCCAATCCTTCCGTGTTTGCTTTCAAGTCACTCCCAGTTAGGACTTTCTACGACGTGTGCGTGCAAATGTGTGTCAGCAGTACCACCGGAAGGCTAATTTCCCCGACCATGCACTGCTGTGTGCTACCAGTGTTCTCTTCGATATTGATGTGCTGCAGATTAGACAGTAGAGTGAACCAGCAGTGTGTGCCGTAAATATTCTATTGTCACTTTAATGCCTCTCTCAATGGCTTTGGCTGGCGTAATTCAGCCCGCTGGTGTTTCTGTCCCCTCCAGCTTCCACCAGTGAGTAGTGTGTGCACACACTTCATGAACACACATGCACACACACAGAGACTGAAATAGAGAAAATGAGGGAAGTCGAGTGAGATAGAGGACATCACACACACTCACATTCTGCCCCGGGCTTTTTTTTTTCCTTTTTTTGCCGTCACAGATGATCAGGCCCAGTTTTGGCTCCAGCGCAGCTCTGGCCAGCCCCTGGTCCTGAAGCCAAACTGTTAAAAGACATTAAGTCAGCAGAGAGACGCACCGCTGCTTCCTCTCACTGCTAACCACAGGACACTAGAATGTGTGTGTGTGTGTGTGTGTGTGTGTGTGTGTGTGTGTGTGTGTGTGTGTGTGTGTGCACTGTACTGTGCAGATGTCTTTGACCATTATTGTATTGTTTATTTTAGCAATACCATAATGACTATATATAATTATTCCCAGTGACAGAGGAAAATTACACTCCACGTTTTAGTCTCATGCATGCGGTGGTTAGAAAGTGAAACCTCTGAGGTTGCTGCTCGACTTCTGATAACAATTTTTCCCATAATGGAAATTCAAGTAATCTGCTGCAATGTCGCCATCATAAAATCATTATTCAAATTCAAAGTAAGAGCAAAAAAGTTTCAACCATCATAGCAATGTAAAAACGAGTTCTTAACTTTATACAAGTACAGTGAAAGCTTGTTTTTTTGTTAGCAATCCGTTAAAAAAATGTATAAAATTACAGCAATTTTTTCCATAATTAAAATATTGTACATTTAAGTACCACCACAAATATTAACAAATTTTTTTTAATTGAGAATAATTATAGTTTTAAATACAGAAAACAATGCGAAATACTCTACATATGAATGACTAATGTACGGTAATCGATGAATGAACATTTAACATCACTTTTACCTTTACCGAAGATTCTTTGTGGCATACAAGGAGGGGAGAGGATGGAGGAGAGGTTGTTTCCCGCTAACTGTTTTTGTTGATTCACAACAACAATAGCAACTTCTTAACATCTTCGATCGTTTGTGATCTCTGTTTTATTAACACTTTTACGCCTTTTGCAACATTAGCTTTGTACATGTCCCCTTTCTTTGCCAGGATTGAAGTTATTGTTGATCCAGACGTCCCGTACATCCTGGTGAGATCGGCCACACGTGCACCACTTTGTGCACTACTCTGCAATGAGTTATTCCTTGAATTAAAAAGTGTTTCTCATCTTCTTTATCAACGTGCTGGCACTCGCAATTTTCTTTGGAACCATAGTTGGTTATTTAGCGGTCATAATCCATTTTAGAAAAGCAAGAAGACAGAGTCGCCATCGCGTGGATGCTTTGTTTTGGTGCTCAGTTGCGCAGAATGATACGCGGGCAAACGGACTAGTTTGTTATGTCTTTGGGCGTATGAAAACTGTACGAGAACCAAAAAAAGATGTAATTCTACGAAAAGCGGAGCGAACAAAAAACGAGTTTTCACTGAATATGTGGAATAGGAGAGTGAAGATTACTGCTTAGAAGGTATAAGATGTCTTTTAAACATAGCTTTTTGACATTCTTAAGTATTATTACTTCTTACTACTACTCTATTTCTGTTTCTGTGGTTGCAAACACATTATTCTTCTGTCAGGACCGATACGCTTCTACAGTATAACAAGGAAGAAAAAGCAAAACACTGTTGTCGAGTTAATCCTTCAGATCAGTGGTTCTCAACTGGTGTCACCCTGGGACCCACATTTTCCCATGGTCATCAAGTCATGACCCACATTTAATGTACAGTACAGGCCAAAAGTTTGGACACACACAACACAACTGATGTTCCCAAGCCCATTAATAATTCCACCAACTAACCATGACGAGGCACACCTGTGAAGTGAAAACCATCACTGAGAGAACCACAAGGGTTTGCAGCGCTATCCAAAAAAAGACATGAAATACATTTCTAAAATGTAAGACATGTTTTGAGTTATTTCACACTTTTTTGTTAAGTACACAAAAATACACTTAATGAGAAGGTGTGTCTGTGCCGTATATTTTACTTTTGAAGTCAAACCCAGCATTTAAAACTATATATCCTATGCTATCTTTTTAAACATAAAAACACATAATCCATGCTACATTAAGACTCATATCAAATAATGTGTCAAGTAAAAGTAATCATGAAAATTCCACTAAATAAGACCAAAAAAATGTTAAATATGTTTTAATATAATTTCTGTATGGCTGTCTGGGACCCACTTTTATGCCCAGACGCACCAGTTGAGAACCACTGCTTGAGACACTCGCTGAGCGAAGGCAGTTCAACCTCAAGATTGATGTGCAAATTTGGACATTTTTTGCTAGACAATTTTCATTGAATTCTAAATTAGTACAACTTCAGAGGCATTCAACTTTGGACATTCCACTATACTTTATAACAGGGGTGTCAAACTCGTGCCATGGAGGGCCGAGACACTGCAGGTTTTCTTTCCAGCCAGTCACTAAAGCAGGTGATTTAAATGATCAACACCTTCAATTTGAGGGAAGGAGTTAATCAATTAAATCACCTGCTGAAGAAACTGGTTGGAGGGAAAACCTGCAGCGTCTCGGCCCTCCAGGGCACGAGTTTGACACATGTGCTTTATAGAGTCGATCCCCGAGTGTTGGTGAAATGGTGAAAATCCACGAGTAATTGATACGCCCATAAAAATGTCTATTTAAAAATGTACTGTTATCTAAATTATTTTATTATTATTATTCATATTACTGTTATTATTATTTTATTTTATAATTATTTCATCTGAATAAAAAAAAATGAAATACCAAGCTTTAAAAAGACCATCATTAAAACATCATTAAAGTCAAGTAATAGCTTCTGAAAAATACTGATCATTATAAATATTGAATATTAATAGTAAGGTACACACAACTTCATTTGTTTAATTTGAACATTTTCACTGTCATCACCTTTCCTTGTTGATTGGCTGGTAGGAAACATGTGGTTGTACTTCTGTGTCCATTTTCACTGATTTAAGTTACCAAATATGGTTCCTTGCCCTGTAAAAGGCTCCAACAGGAACACTTCTGGTAACATTTGTACTACAGTACATGTATGTAAGTGATGGAAGCATAGTGAGACATGCACGTGTACCCTAATGAGTCGTTGCATGTTCTGGAGCATGCACAGCCGTCTCCTTGATGAGGTCAGTGGTAGAATATTTGGAACAGCCTTCCGGTCTCTCTGGGCGCACCACATGCCTGTCGCAGCTCACTGAGCAGACTGTGAAGGCTTATGTAAATGACGAACCGCTCAGATGTGAAATCAGCCCTGTATTAAATTGTTTTGTTCCACCTGTCAGAGCTGATTAGTCCAAAGGCTCTCCAAAAGCTGCACAGGTATTGTGTTGATTGTATTCACATAGGAGTACTTGGGAAAAAAAAAATCAAAGATCATCTCAGCAAAGAGCATATGTGTAGGTAGCAGGGTGCAATTGCTTTGTGAAGTGTGATCACTATAGTCATAGTTATCCCCTGACAGATTAGTGTGGGCCTTTTTGAGGATGCTGGGCAGCCCTCCACAGATGCAAGCTGATTGCAATCCACCCACATTGCCATCCAGGAACACTCCACCCGTCTCTTCAAACTAAGATGTTCTCACTCTATTACAAAGAACCAATCACAGGTTTCAGTTTGCATCATTCCTTCACCCTCTTTTCTTGGAAAAACACACACACACACGCAGGTGGCAACCTCTTCAGATGGAATAGGGAGGAAATTAGAGTGGGGGGGGGATAGAAGGATGTGATGGCAAGTTTGTGCAGAGAGAAAACGATATGGAGCGAAGGAAGGAGAGCGGAGTAGCGAGCACACCAACATAAAGCAGTCTTTGAAAAGGCCAGACAAAAAGAAAAGGTCTCAGCCAAATACCTGAAAGAATTTTGAGAGGAAAGAGGAGCGCGGCCAGGGCGAGATAAGGCAGTTAGCCGCACACTGAGGCAGCTCCTGTGTCATTGGATCAAGTTTCCTCTCCTCGTGTGTGTGTGTGTGAGTGGATGTGCGTGTGTGCATCTACGTCCATTTGAGCGCCAAGTCAATACTGACCCCGCTGACATTCCAGAGTGCTCTGTCTGCGTTCATGGTCCAGTGAGGTCGCTGACAAAGCCGCGATGGTCGACGGCTGTGTGTGTGGCGCCCTCGGGGCGAGCCCGGGTTGGTGTCGCTCGATTAAGAGATGGAAGCTCAGAATCAGACGGATAAGTCTTAATATTTCTGTTCAACCCAAGAGACGTCTGGGTCCCATGTGCTGCTTTTTTTTTCAAGCTCTTCTTCTGGGCTTCAAAGCATCGAGAGAGGAGCGCCTGCTTTGAAAGTGATTTCAAGTGTGGGCTTTATCTATGTGTGGGAAATCACCCTGGAGCTATTTTGTAAGCTTAGCCACCTTTGAATAGATTAACAGAGCCTCGGGATGAAGGGATCTGCAGAGCTAAGGTAGCACCAAACTGCATCCCAGCCTCCCCCGTGTTGCCTTGGAAGCCACAACAAATCTGTCAGGATATTAGAAGTGGATGATAGAAGTGGAAGAAATCTAAAAAGTTATTAGTTGCGAATGAGGTCTGATAGCAATTAGTCTCACTCCAGCACACAGAGCGACTCCTGTCTAATGATGTCATTGACCTTGTCACCTCCCGGAGGTCAAAGTGTCCATGTTAAACCATGCGTAATGGTTCCGTGTTTAGACTACACAGGCCTGTCCGGCTAAATGGTGATGGATCGCTTCTTTTTGCTGCCTCCAGTGTGTGTTGCATCAAATGATACGGGCCCCAACATGATACGCTGTTGATTCAATCAATACTCCAAGGAAATGAATGGTGGGCTCTATTTCAATCCAATAACACAGTGGCTTTAGGTGTGTGCACGTGCCTGCACATGTATGAGCGAGTGTGCGTGTACCCTTGAGGAACTTTGCAACGGAACACCAAATCCAGGCACAAGGACATTGTGTTTGTTTGCAATATGCTTTTGAAATTAGGCCGTAAACGCACGCCTCTCAGGGGGAAGCCGTGATCATCAGAAAGTAGAAATCTCATCAGCGATGACAGGCTCAATGATCCCGGTCATTTACTGCCTCTGGTTTTTAAATCACGGGACTGAAGGAGAGATGGAAAATGACAGAGGGCTCAGCAGGGTCCTGCAAACTACTCAAGCTTTTTCTATTTCCCCTGACTTGTTTATTAGATTTATTTTATCAAAAATGGGCCAGCTGCCACGGAGGCAGAAAAACTAATGAAGCTGGTGGAAAGATGAAGTAGGGCAAATCAGGATGTGGTAGATATGACAGAATATCCACTAGTCAGACCGCTATGTCAGCGATAGTTAGCAGGACAGGTGCTGGCCCGAGGCGGTGCACATGGACAAATCCCGCCACACCGTCCGTCACACTGCAGGCGCACAAACATATAGCAGTGCAGCTCAGGACGAGGGTTGGGTATCACTTACACATTATCCCATACCGGTGCCATACCGGTACTTTTGAAATGGAGCCTGAACCAGTACTTAGAGGGACTATTTGCAATCGGTTCCCCAGCTGCCTAAAGGGCACCCACATTCGAATGTGCGGCAAGCATTATATCCCGCCCTCTTCCTGCTTTGATTACACAAAGTACGCCTCGTGAAACACATGCATGAGCATTAGTTATGTTTGTTGTCAGCTCAGCCTCAGAGTAGAGCCGCTGATCCTTCAAATCGAGAGGAGCCACTTGAGGTGGCTCGGGCATCTATTCCGGATGCCTCCCGGACGCCTCCCTGGTGAGGTGTTCCGGGCGTGCCCAGCCGGGAGAAGGCCCCGGGACAGACCTAGGGCACGCTGGAGGGAGAGAGCTAGCCTGCGAACGCCTCGGTGTCTTCCCTGTGGAACTGGAAGAGGTGGCCGGGGACCGGGAAGTCTGGACTTCCCTACTGAGACTGCTGCCCCTGCGACCCGGACCCAGATAAAAGGAAGAAAATGGATGGATGGATGAATGGATGTTGTTGGCTGATGGCAGCAATTGTTATTTGACTTCTTTTGTAACTGTTAGTTCTCAAAGAACAGAAAAAAAGGTAATTATGTCATAGAGGGGCCACAGAACCAGGGGACAATGACTTAGGAGATGAGGCCAACAGGTCCTTGTTGTAAGACAGACACGTTGTGAACACAGTTGGACTCACTCATTGTATTAATAACACGACAAGACTGAGTCATCAAAGTTCTTGGTTTGGGCATTCGAGTCCGTGGAATGATACGCGGGCAAACGAGCTTGTGTCTGTAACATTGTCACTTGACTTTATCAAATGAATGAGCCTTACAGGATACCGTAGAATTGTGTAAACTAAGTACTGTGAGATTTGTTGTTGGGTGTGTTATCAAAGATGGCTGAATAAACAAACAATGTGAGAGTAGACCACCCACATCTTTATTAATACCACAAGTTTCAACGTGCCAAAGGGTGAAATACGAGTTGGTTACGCGCAATAGAACAATGAACACAGTGTACGAGAACTGAAGCAAAAATTAGGCAAATATTTTTGTCGAAAACTGAATCACATGAAAACTGGGGCATTCAAAAACTACAAGATTCCACCAAAATGAGGCACCGTACTTCATTTTTCGGTCCTTTTACTGCTGTTTGCGCAGTGCCATTATGATTACACGTCCCTACTCAGTTTTTTTTTTGTAAATCATTCCTTTTTGTCTCCTTCCCTTACTTTCTTTCCATCTCACCCCAGCGGTGACCCATAGCAGCCCCCGGTCTAATGACCTCCACAGTTTGACACTCGTTAAAGGTGCTCAATTAACCAGACGGCCCCGAGTCACTTTCATTAGCCGACTTCTATAGGTCTATTTCAGCGTGGCTTGAAACAGACAGGACGGGGGTTGGGTACCTTGAATGCTTGGAGTTCTACATAAGAACGGAGGAGGTTTACAACCTAAGAGAAGAACAGCCTTGGAGAGTAATTAGTTTTGTTTGTTATTTGTTTTGTTGAACTGGATTGTGCTGGTGTTTTATAGAAACAAACTCAAATGGTGAAAAAACGAGTGAAATCGCTGAACGGAGCTCGGAAAATGAGATCTCATGAGAGCGAAGATGAAAAACAGAGCCATCTGCGTCGAGGGTTGGCTCTCTAAAGACAATCTGCTCTCTTTTCAATCCTTTGTATCACTCCTTTACAGTAAATTATGAGACTTTTTTTTTCTGACGTGGTTCATTCTATCACATAAATGTTTTTCCCATCGTGTATGCTTGTGTGCCGCTGCAACGTATCTGGTTTGAGGTAAAAAGCCCAGTCCCGGGGCTTCTAGATTCATCAGCCTGTGAAGGTCAAGTCCGATTCATAGAGCGACAAGGCAGATTGGCATGGAAATGGAATCCGCTGTCTCAGTGCCAAACGTCCAGACTGACTGGCTGCCCTCATCCCCTCCAAGTTCATCCTCTCATCACGCCGTCCACTCCTCCTCCTGCTTTGCAGCCACGTCAGCGCTCCTCGCTAGCAGAACAATGCAAGATTCCTGAAATGGGCCTGCTCAATAATTACACTATAGAACAATGTCGGGATGAACACGGATCCAGCTGTCAGTGCATCTAGGAACCATCTGTTTCTTCCCGTTGCTTGGTTTGCATATGGTACATTTAGCCGGCAGACATTTTTATTTCATAACGAAACAAGAGAGGCACTAATTGAGCTTATGGAAGCAGAAACGAATGCCACCGAAGTGTTAGCCCTAATGTTTATCAGATGTTATCTTTACCAGAGTTAGTTAAGTGAGATGGTGTGAGCGTGGCCTAAAATCTTGTGTGTATGTTTGTGTGTGTGTGTGTGTGTGTGTGTGTGTGTGTTCAGATGTTGTATGTTACGAGCACGCGCTTTTGATATGAATGAGTGCAGTGAGGTGTGAGATGAATATGTGCCTGCTGAAATGGAAAAAGTCCTTGTACTTCTTGTGTGCTTCTTCTGAGTTTGTGTGTGTGCGTGTGTGATTATTGGGCTGAAATGAGTCCCTGCCCTTCATGAATATTCAATTTGCCCACCCCTCCAACCCCCCATGCTCCCCACCACCATGTTCGACTGATGTCAGCTTCTTGCGTGTGTGAAAACTAGTCGCCCTGGCAACCATGCTCCCCCAAAGCTGTTATTACTGCTGCAAAAATGTGCATGATAGTTGATTCCCAAAGCATAAACAGCAATACTCTGAAGAGAGGACTGAAGCACAGCCAATCTCATGTGGCAGCCTTTAAACTAGGGCAGCCCTGAGGTCACATGTTTAGGTCAGTCACCCAAGTGAGGCGTCGTCTAATGCAACCTGACAAGTGGCCGTGCTGCTGCTCCCAACTGCTCTTCTTAAAACTTCTTTTGTTGTGACTTCTTCAGTTCAGCATATAAAGTGGACAATATGTTGTTACTCTCATGCCGTCACGTGCACAAACATGCACGCACGCTCACATTCCCTCTGCATCCGCCATTTCTGCCCCCACAGATGTTACAGGCAGTATTTAGGTCAGTTATTTTGCAGATGGGTGGTCAGCGATGCTTGTGTGTTGGCTTGGATTTCCAGGAATTGATACAAAAGGCCACTCAGCTCTCGGGCCACCCTGGAGCGCTGCTCTTTAGAATCAAAACAGACGGCGTCAACTTACTGATACCAAACAGTATTAATGCAAAGCTCATGAGTTTTAGCCCGCAATGAAAATATGGGGTAGAGATGAATGTTGCAACTGCAGAGAAAAGACTGTGGCCTACTTACCACGTACCGTAGCATTTCAGGGTGCTTTTTTTAGTTGTTTTTTTTAAATTGCGAAATATTTTGTAATATGAATTTCAATAATTTTTAAGTATACCAAATAAAATACAGTAAAACCTTGTGGTGTCATTAATTGGTTCCAGAACGTCTATCTCTAACTGAAATGGACATTAACCAAATCCATTTTTCCCATAAGAAATAACGTAAATGCCTTCTCGAAAGCCAAAAATGTTAACACAAAACACGTTTGCATAGTTTTTGAATGATAGGTTTACATGCAGAAAACAATTTGATACAGTGATGAATAAAAGGGATAAACGAACATTTAAGTTTGCTTTTACCTTCACTGAAGACGTGATTCTTGATGTGACTGTCCCTAAAGACACGATGTGGCAGCGAGATCAATCACTGCCACCTTCCTGTTGTTTCTTGAATTCAGTAGTGTTTCTCTTCTCAATACAGGAACCCAAAATGAGAAACACTAATGGATTAAAAAAATAACTGACAAAACAGGGAAATGGTGCCCATGTGCCCATGCGCTGCCACATTGTGTCTTTGGGAACAGTAGTAACCTTAATTAAAAACCTTAAATGTTCATGTAGCCCTTTCATTCATAACTTATATGCACTTAGAATTGTTCTATGCATGTAAAACTATAATTCTAAAACAAGTGTTAACCTTTTTTGAGAGTCAACTGCTGATGGCGTAATAGACGGGCGACGTAACCTCCGGTTGTGCTTTATGGAAAAACGTTATTCATGAAAGATAAAAACTAGGGATGTCCGATAACCAATATGCTGATATTGTCCAACTCTCAATTTCTGATTCCGATTTCAACCGATACCGATACCGATGCCGTGTAACATCACATATCTTTTTCTTGAGTAAAATTGTTGTAAAGTAACAATACTTTTAAATGAGTACAGTTGTTTTGTTGGCTACTCCACCCATCTCTGAGTAGATAATTTATGTATTACATATTTTACATAAGAATACATTGGTCTTTCTTATGACTTGATTTATGTTATTTTGGGAAAGATTTAATTTTCTTTTTAGTTAAAGAAGTATTGTTTAAAATACATGAATTTGCTGATTATTATTTGGATTGATAACTTTTCATGTTCTTATTTTATATTCTTATTTTATTGCATGAAAACACTAAAGTTCTTATCTTAGCCATTTGAGAAGATCAAATACATTGTTTTTGGGGCATAGCTGTTTCCTAAATATATTAGTGCATGTGTGAATGTATAAACGAGAGGCATTAACTTAAATTTCTTTGTAGAAAAGCACTTTATAAGTAAGTACATTAATTTGTATTCACTTATAGTGCAGCCACAATATTAACTACATGATTCAATGTTGTTGATGTTGATGTTGCAATTCTGTGATGTTGATGGTAAAATCTCTATATCCGCTTTCAATGTAGAGAAAAAAACGATACCGATGTTGGCCGATATCACATTTTTATGTTAATATCCGGCCGATAATTATCGGTTTCCAATATTATCGGACAGCCCTAATAAAAACATAAACATGTCAAAATTGTGAGCTTTTTTTAAACTGTGGTACATGTATGCTGTACATTTGACCTGTATAACGACATGATCATAAATGATTACCGACTTAGGGTGAATGATGTGTTTTCTGCGGAAAAAAAGCAGCCTATTTTCAAAACATATATATATATAAATTTTAACAAACTTTTAATTTTAATCAACTTTTTTATCAAAAATTACTTTTATGTATAAGAACAACTAACAACTAGGTCACCTTTCCTCTTGATCCTAATGCACTACAATGTATTCATTCCATCATGTTCTTTTTTAAGTGAATGATGTGTGCTGTATGTGCTTGTATTTTAGATCAGTGGTCCCCAACACCCGGGCCGCGGCCCGGTACCGGGCCATGATGAACTTGGACCATACTATAGAGGTTTCCTGTCCTTCACCTTGCTGCCTATTGTCAGAAAAAAAACATTCATTACTGAAACCACAACAATGTAAACATCGCAAACTCCCATCCTCTGTGTGTGACTATATGGGCAAGGTGACTCTTTGCTGGTGTCAAACATGAAGAGCAGTTTGAGTGAGAGGGTGGAAATGAGAGAGTCACCAGGAAGGAAAGCTTCAAGGCATAATACCGTAATTGGAAAATTGTGCAAATGCGTTTTGGAGTCATATTATATAAATGGGCAGCACAGATAATGTCTACGATTGGAAGCATTGGCCTAATTGAGAGAAGGAGATCGAGGAGGAGAGAGGTGGTGATGCTGGTGGCTGATGTAGACTCGAAAATTGGGTGTGGGGTTGGGGGGGTTGGCGGGCGGTGGACGTGAATGGGATGTGAGAGGGAGGAAGTTTGAGTGCAAGCTGCTCCATTTTAAAGGGGTGGGGTGGAAGAAAGCAAGGGAATAATTATTTACTTTCATCTGCGGTTGCCACACCTGTACTGCAACAGTGTGTGTGTGTGTGTGTGTGTGTGTGTGTGTGTGGTGCTCTTCAAGTTCTGTCACTCTGTGTATGATTGATGGCTAGGCATGATCTGGCACATTCGGGTCATAACAGTGACTTCGATTTGTGGCTGACGTGTTTGCGTGTGCGTGTGCGTGTGCGTGTGCGTGTGCGTGTGCGTGTGCGCGTGTCATAAAACCAAAAAAGCTGGAGCATAACCCCAGAAAATCTATCAGATGTTGAAACGTCCACACTTGCGGCCATCCAAGATGATCTTTTTCAGATTGACTTTTCTCCATTGATTGCATAATGGATGACAATAACTGGTCTGTACATGAGTGACCATATGTTACTCTTTGACTAATCAACTCTGCTTTCATGGATTTGCCTCTCTCAGCTTCGCACTGTCGTCTCCTGTTTCCTGCCACGCTGAGGAATTGACCAAAAATCTGCTTGATATTTGATGAGCAGCATTTGATGAAAGGCATTAGTGCGCGTGCATTATTTACGAACGGTGAGTGATGCATTAACTCATGAAATATGCATATGTGCATTACATGGCAAAGAACAATTCCCATTGCATGTCATATTGATTCCGGTGTGAGTTACGGCTCTCCTGCACGATCCATATGAAAAAACATTAGGAGATGGCACTCCAAATGGCTTAAAAGCTATATATTGACGCCTTCTCCCTCTTGGGTGTGCGGTCAAAGTGGAGAAGTTGGCGCGTTTGAACTTGCTGGCAGATCGGGGAGGGGGATTTGTGTGCACACGCGGCAGATTTTGCGCAGGAAGTGGGCTGTGTAAAATAAAGAGAAACTACGATGGAGCCAACAAACAACGTCAATGCAATTGTACCAGTTATTGAATTCTTTCCCTCCTCTGCTTCGCTATCATGTGACATCCTCAACTGACAACTTTATTTTCCATTTGTGGCTTCCCTGCGGGCTTCATTGGCAGCATCTCACAGCGAGACAAAACAACTTGCCTTCAAGGCACTCCTGAAGAACTCAACGGAATAACGATGGGTAAACGATACGGCAGAGACCCGCCAGTACTGTGTTTACGTGCCAAGACTACCCACAACACAATCCAGGTTTAGGTTCTAAATATGCCTCACACACTTATTAAACACATTTAAAGTATAAAATGTATGTAGTCACCTCTCATGAATATAAGATGAGTGATGAACAGATGGAATTGAAGTTACAGTGTAGCCTTAGCTAGAGGCTAGCAGGTTCTTACTCAATACAATAGCTAGTTCATGTTCGGTCACTTTCCGAGACCAAATGTGTACGCAATTTATAGTTAGTCATAATATTGTGTTTTCCTCCAAATTCTCAGGTATAAAAATTTAAACTGATTTTATTAATTATATCAATTATATAACAATCGATTATATGTCACGTGGGTTCAATTCCCAACTGGGGTTGTGTGAGGAAGGGCATCCGGCGTAAAAATTAAGCCAAATCATTCATGCCAGGAAAAAGTAAATACTATTACTAATTAAACAGCAATTACCTTTGGACAAAATGTGTCAAGTGTATAAATAATGGGCAATGTGTTACTTGTATAATGTATCATTTTTCTCCCATCTTGATGGCAGCCCAGTTAATTTATTGTAACTATATATTTGTTTAACAATAAAAGATGCAATTTTGCTCTGCTCACAAAATATATATATATATTTTTTTAAAAACACATTAAAAATGCGAAGTAAGCTTCTCTTATAATTAGTATTCAAAGTCATGGCTGGGAAAAAAAAAAAGAAATCATTCCCCAGCCACTTCAAACTGCTGGCAGCTGTTGCTCTCCCAGGTGACTTGTTCCATCTATAAAGATGCGTGAACCTCCGTGTTACACGACAAAGACAAAAAAGCGCTTGGGGAATTACACATGCTCGCATCAAGAGAGAGCTGACAAGTGGCTGTGTGAAAAATAAATCAGTGTTTAAATATGCACGTTTTTGGAGTCGGTGCCTCCTCGTAGTGCGTGGAAAAGAAAACGGAGAAAAGGCAACATTTGTTAATCATTAAAATATCTGAATGACGTAATACTATTTCAATACCAAAAGAGTCAAACTCCTGTATGGTTTAAACATAGCGGACAAGTCGATGTGGACCAAGTTAATTCAAAAATGATCTAATGCGTCTTTGTTCCAAAAAATGTGGAAAAAAAACGGACTCCAGTGTATACTTTAGCAGTAAAAATTCCTAGTTTATGTGATGTTGTCGGAGAGTGGAACAACAGAGGAAGCCTGTGGCAAATACACACACACACACACACACACACACACACACAGTACAGCACACAGTAGCTGGGTGTGGGGAAGGTTTTAATAAACACACACTAATGTGGATCTATGGGGGCGTCTTAGGACCAAGCTAGGAAGCCAGATGAACGTAGCTGCCCTGGGGCAGCGTGAGAACAGAAACAGTGAGTGTGTGTGTGTGTGTGTGTGTGTGTTTGTGTTAGGGGGCACTGGAGCCACAGGCATGGTATATACAGTATCTGCTCCCCCGATTCCTTCTCTCTCCGGCCATCAGTTTCTTCTTCTGCGCCCACTCCGTGATCATATCATCAGCCCCACAAACGGCGCACCAACACTAATGTGTTTGTCAGAGAAAATGCCCAATCTCTTTAATAACGTTACACGCCATCTCCCCTTTCACACAGGACTGACGACTTGCTCCTCAGTCAGATAAACACAGACTGCAATTCCAGACAAAACTCGATGCAAAGGCAGAGTGCAGCCAATCAGATGTAATCATGTATGAAGAAATGTAATTTGGGAGGACACCAGGGCAGAGCGGCTTGATACGGATATTAGTTACTATGCTAAAAGGCGTGACCAACCCCCCCCCCCCCCCCCCGAATATGAATTTATGAAGCCTGGTTGTGATTTCAATCTGACTAATGTATCAGAACAAACCCATCTGTGTCTCACTGACCCCTTAGGTGAGATTGGGGGGGCGGGGGGGGGGGGGGGGGGTGTTGAGCGGGAAGCACTGCAAGAGTGGGCGGGCTGGTTCCTGTGGTCAGCAAGATGAGAAAAAAATCTTTCATTTTTAAAGCCTGCTGGAAAAACGAAAACAAAGACAAACAAGGCCAAGTTTCATGGGAAGCAAGTTTTTATTTATTGTTTGGTCAAATTTCACTTCTTTGAAAAAATGTAACCACCCCATGGCTCTACTAGGAGTCAGCAAAGATTATACGATCATGATGCTAAAAATACAAAATTCGGATTTGAATATGAAGCTGATGTTATAACAGATTTCATAATCTCAATACTAATACACTCCTGATCAAAATTTTAACAGCTGAATATTTGCAAGAATTTGCCTTTTCGATCTTAAAGGAAAACTGGACTTTTTGGGGAATTTCGGCCATCATCCGCAATCCTTATGGGACACATGAACCCATATTTCTTTCCCTTTTCTGTGCGTTCTAACAAGAGAAAACGAGTTAGCATGAGCCAACTAACATTGCAGTCATGAAATGTACCTATTACGACTATAAATCCCTCTAAAAAAAAAACAACGTTTTACATACATGCTGTGATCATGCATTAACAAGTACATTGATGATAACATGTAATATCTTTGCTGTATTTTGATGATTTAAAACATTACCGGAACTTCTTTCCTAGGCACATTTGACATAGCCCATAGGGGCCAACGCTACTTCCGTCAACAACAGCAGCATAGAAACAGCGACGACACTTCCAATGTCCGCTGTCATTGGCATGGCTGCGTCTTCCATCACAAGACTTGTGCTCCAGTCCTCAGGTAATAAAAGGCTGACAGCAAACGAGCATCTTGTTGAGTAGTAGTATCCACTCTTCCATCTGTCCCGCTACGATAACAATATTCCTGTAGCTTGGTTAATATACAGGTCAGTTATGTAAATGGAACACTGTTAGTGTTTTCTAGGGGTTTTTTTTTAGAGCTTTACAGTCATAATAGGTACCTGCCATGATGTGCAATGTTAGCTGGCTCATGCTAACTTGTTTTCTCTTGTTAGAACCCACAGAAGAGGAAAACAAATATGTGTTCATGTTTCACATAATGATTGTGA
The DNA here is from genome assembly GCF_027744805.1 of Dunckerocampus dactyliophorus. NCBI lineage: Eukaryota > Metazoa > Chordata > Actinopteri > Syngnathiformes > Syngnathidae > Dunckerocampus > Dunckerocampus dactyliophorus. The sequence continues at coordinate 18,759,550 of NC_072829.1, read as the reverse complement.
ATGATGGGCAAAGTTCTTTAAGGAGGTTCTATGTAGAGCTTCAAAATGCAAAACAACATTGAAATAGATAAAAAGGCCAAAGGCCAAAATCTTGTCTAAAATGTGGATTGAAAGTAATTTTCTATCAGGTATTCACACCGTCATGATCTCTTGTTGGCAAAAGCCAAAAAAGCTTTCTCTCTTTGAATGCGGTTGGATTGTTGAGCTGCATAAGCAAGGCCTCTCACAGTGAGCTGTTGACGCTGAGGTTGGACACGGTGAAACAGTCATTTGAAATTTCTTAAAAAATCTTGAGGGTTATGGAACAAAAAAGTCAAGTGGTAGACTCAAAAAAATGTCACCACATCCCATTGACTGTCTGTCAAGACACGGGACGATCCTCGGCCCAAATGAAGGTCCAATAACCATCAGACGACATCTGCGAGAGAAGGGTTTTAAGAGCATTAAATGTCTTCAAAAGCCTCGTTTTCTTCAACGCCACAAAATTGCCCGTTTGGAATTTGCGCCAGACCGCCAAACATGAGACATTGAAAGATGGAAGAAAGCTTTTTTCGCTGATGAGAGAAAATGTACCCTTGATGGCTTCCAACATTACTGGCATGACAAGGAGATTCCACCTGAGATGTTTTGCACACGGCACGGGGGACGCACACATGATCTGGGGTGCTTTTCCTTCAAAGGAACAATGGAGCTTGTGCAGGGGCGTCAAACAGCAGCTGGCTATGTGGAGATGTTGCTCATGACGGAAGGCCCTCGTCTGTGTGGTAATGACTGGCTTTTTTAACCTTCTTCCAGAGGAATAACCTCACTCTTTTGGACCATTCTGTGTGTTCCCCGGATCTAAACCCAACTGAGAACTTTTGGGGATGGATGGCAAGGGAAGTTTACAAAAACGGATCAGTTCCAGCCAGTGGATGCCCTCCGTGAAGCCATCTTCACCACCTGGAGCAACATTCCCATAAGCCTCCTGGAAATACTGCCATCAAGCATGCCCGAACCAATTTCTGAGGTGATTAACCAGAATGGCACAGCTGATCAGCTGATGAACAGCCTATTTCAGTTTAATGGTTGTTAGAGATGCTCGATATTGCCTTTCTTACCGCTATTTGATATTTTCTAGCACTTCATTACCGATACCGATATCAGCCAATACTTAAATAAGCAGCAGGTCTTCCCTCAAACTCATGTCGCGTAATGAACACATTACCGGATGCATTTCACAGACAAACACTGTTTCTTCAAAATAAGACTAACACCGCAAAATACTGCGTGCGACTCTGAGTGATTCTTCCTGAGGTGTGATATCAGATTAGAAATATTGAAGACACCTTACTGCCCCCTCGCATAACCAGCGTTTCATGTCATGTTCAGCATGACAGATTGGACTAGTTTTGGCTTTCCTTAGTTTTCACACTGTTTCCAGTTTTGCGCGGCGAGGTGCTGGGGGGCGTGAGAGGTTGGGGGGGCTTTCAGTATTAGTGCAGACCTGCCAATGTGCGCATTTTTCATACTCGACATGCGTTTTGACCATATGCTTTTCTGCTCTCCAGGTCCACATATCTGAAAAATGTTCAGTCCCTCTGGAAGGGGCATGAGAGCAAAGAATTGAGAACCACTGACCTATCCTGACAAGCTCCTGTAAATAGTTGAGGTACGGTATAAAATCAGCATTGGCAAGGTGTACAATAATGATCGTGTTTGTATGATAACGTCACACTCTGTAAAATCAGTCATTCCAAAAATCGCAAAGCGTACGATAATTAGACTCCTTCAATACATGTCTATTGGCAAACACAAACAGGATACATCCTGCATTGCGCATGTTGTGCATTTTCTCACGTGCCTCGTTAAAGCCAGATGGAGGCGCTGTTCTGCCCATCGCAGTTTTCTGACAGTGCTTTTTTTTATTTAAAGAAGGGATTCTCAGATGGTCGCAACCTCGGACCCACTTTTTCCAATGGTTAAGTAGAAATCCACTTTTATTTACGTTTTTTAAAAATGTAATATTTTTAAACATTAATACACATAATGATATGCCCAAAATGTATTAAGGATTAATTTAGTAAGGTATTTTATTAAATAAATGAGGAACATAACTCCATAAAGGCAAACAATGCATAAATTTAAATTAAATATAAAAATTGTTATAAGTAAGGCCACAAAATAAGATATTTCACTTAGCAATGAGTATGTAGCAAGGAGGAAGATGAATATATTACATGTTTTAATATCATTTCTGACTCTGCGACCCACCCACAATGGATCAGCGACCCACTTTTGTGCCCCGACCCACCAGTTGAGAATTGCTGATTTAAAGGTAAACCAGCATTATAAAGCATCCTCTATCATCTTCTCAGCCTTTTCAAGTTCAGGCAGGCTAAAGTTCAAAAGAACTTGCTTCCACTATGTAGTGGTCAACAAGATGAGAAAAGAATCTTGCTTTTTCAAAGCTTGCTGGACAGAAAAAAAAACAAAAAAAACAAGAGAAAGGCCAAGTTCCATGGGAAAAAAGTTTTTATTTATCAATATGTGGTATTTTCCAAACTGGTGGAACGTTGTATTTCCATTGTAGCTGGTGCCGATAGGTTATGCTGAGAAGCGGCGAGAAGAAAATAAAACAAAATCAAAATAACAAAAAGGTGACAGTTATGATTCAAACACAGGGAAACAATTTAAACAGGTTTTGCGTACACATGCACATTGAAACAAAAATAATACTGTGGCTTTGAACAATAGCAGAATTCACCCAATAACGAGACTCATGGCGAGCAACATCCGTGTACTAAGTTAAAGGATGACAGAAAGTAAAACAAAGGACAGCCTAGGAGATAATGAGTAGTGGAAAGCGGATGATTTATTGGTGTCATACATGGCACCTATGTATGTGTGTGTGTAGGTGTGTGTGTGTGTGTGTGTGTGTGTGCGTGTGTGTGCACTTATTAAAACCGACAAAAGATTCATCGTCCGGGGACATTTTTTTTGTTGCAACTTATAATGGAGGCGAAAGTGTGGCTAACTCATATTTAAAACTTCATTTGCAGGGTTTAAGTGCTGTGTCCAACACGGGGATGAATGAAGTCTCCTTTTCGAAGACACTCAGTGTCGCAGACAACCACACGTATGTTGAATGGCCACATCAAAACTCTGAACCCCAGTTGTTGCAACACTTGCAGTAACAAAAACAATACTATGGACGCTGCAAACAAAAGACAGCTCTGTTGCAAGAATAGCTTTGATCTGAAAAGAAATGAAAATAGAAATATTTTTGCAAACAGAGACGAGAAGGATTCATACAAAACACTTTAAAAAGACAGCTATTTACAAATATCCTCCATTACAAAATTCTAATTTTATTTCGTTTTTTTTTTTTGTACTTAGAAGCAGTGTTCGGGTGACATTACATCTTAAACTGGGCTCTATGCATATATTTACATTTCTCTTTTACGGTTTCTCCCCAAATTTGAAGAAGTGGTCAGAAGAATGGATGAAAATGAGATATGGTTTTGTGGTAATGACTCCCTCGGCTGGTGAAGGTGGGGGCACACTGATCCCAAAGCAAAATATTTGATGTCGATGTGTTTCGCAGAGGAACACTGAGGGCTGCATGCTGAGTTAAAACACAGGACCACAAAAAGCCCAAGCAGCTGTTTAGGTTGTTAACTCTGAGGTTAACGACACATAAGAGTCTTTCCCAAGCTCCTCCGGCCGGGCTGCCTTTTAACTCAGCAGCTAACATCCATGGATGTGGCTGCAGATGATAGGTGAGTAAACACCAAGCGGCAGTCTGACCTGAAGATCAACCTGGACCTGTCAGTCTTAATGTGTGCGCGTGTGCACGTGTGTGTCAGCTTGCATGCTGAGGAATGGCTGTCCTCTTCTCTCACACATCATTAGGTGAGACTGCTCCTTACCTTGGCAGCACCTATTTCCTGTTCCAAAACAGGTCTGCTGGACCACGAAAGCATTCACACACACACATTGAAATATAAGCAATTAAAATGTGCACCCCCCAGCCTCAACACCTTCTGCAGTGCACACACATCCAAGCTCCTGGTGCTGCTGATAAGTGAGCTGTAGTGTCCTGGCAGGCTCGACACCTCCACTGTTTTTTCTTCCCAATTCACACCACAACTGTCAAAATGAAACTACCTAAAGCGTAACCATCTTCCTCACAACTCACAAGAACATTTTCTCCTCCCGGCTGGTGAATGTGGGCATGAAGATGGCACATATTAGTGTGAACTCCGCTGACTCATCAACAGATGGCAGCCAATTGGCATCAAACAATACTGTATCCCATCTGTGGTTTGCCATTCAATATAGGATATAGGATAGCCAAACTATGTAGGGCAACCTTCCCTTCTATCTGAAACTCCATTTCCAAACACATTTCAACATGTCTGCAGCCTTTTAAAGCCCCTGAATCAGAAATAATGACATCTTCAAATAGAACCAAGAAGGCCAGAGGGGATTTTGTCTGTCAGTTTGTCTTGTTTTTGAAGCTACCAATACAGTAACTCACTGTTCTAAACCCCCCGAGCAAATAAGTCCTTCTCGGCGCAAGGTCTGGGCACGCACGCACACACACACTCACACACACATTCATCTAAAACACACATAAGTAGGTCATAAATACCACAGCAATGGCAAAGTTCATAATCGACCAATGGATGAGGGAGTATTATGGGAAAACACACTTTGATATCAACAGTCCAGGTTTTGACTGTAATGGATGACATGAGTGGAGAGATGAGTAATAATAATAATAATAATAATAATAATAATGATGATCATCTATTCAACTCTATACATTGTGCACTTGTAGGAAAAGTCTAACAAAATACAACTGCTTTGTGAACTGAATCAGGGTTGAGGAAGTCCTCCATCAAAAATAGTAAGGCAAATATCAGAGGTGCGAAGGGAGAGGAACACAATATGTCACACACTGTGTCTGATACCTGAGCTATCTGGAGAGTTTCCCGAACCGGCATGGAGCTGACACCCCACTGACACACAGGTGCACGCGCGCACGCACACACGCGCACACACATACACACACACACACACACACACACGTATTTCACGTGCAGCACAAACAGTTCTTGGCTAGTGTGCAAGGTTTGAGTGTTGTAGCGCCAGCGAGCCAATTAGGGTACAGTATATCTGGTCCATAAAGGGGACAGCAAACCAGGAAGTTCCATCTTTTGGTTTGCGCCGGCCCCGACCCCCGACCCCCCCACCTCCCCATCAGACCACAGCGGGGAGATGTACTGGGAGGTGAAGGGAGGAGGAAGGAAGGGTGGGGATTTCCAAACAACCCAGAATAAACCTCTCTCATCAGTCTGGACACTGGTTTCTCATCTGTGCGCTTCTCTCCAGATTTGTGCAGCAGGTGGTAGAAATAACACGGGCTTGAAGGAATAATCAAGTCCCCAAAAGCAAAGCAAAGAGTTCCTCCCAAAAACATAAATCAGGCTGCTGAGTGTCAGACTTTGTAGTAGATGTTGGCAGGGCTCTGCGGGGGCATCTCCTGGACTATGTAGACCGGGTGGCCATAGTCGCCGCTCACCTTCTCGTAGTGAGGGCAGTAGTTGTTCTCTGTCCGCAGCGGAATGATGATGTCACTGGGCTCCGTGCCAGCAGTGCCCCCGGGAAGCTTGGGATTGGACAACGTGCTGAGTGACAGTGCGGAGGGGCGGGGCTGCGAGTGGCTGTTTTTCCTGGCACGCTTGCGCATCTTGATGAGCAGAATGACCAGGAGGAGGATGAGCAACAGGAAGATGATGCAGCCCGCTCCAATGGCAGAAAACACGGCCACTTTGGAGCCCAGGATGCCGTCCGAGTTGGCAGAAGAACCAGACTGGTCCTGGTTTATGGTGTCTGAAGAAAGAAGTCACAGACGGGATATACACAGTCATTAAAAATATCTAAATTAAAAAATAAATGAAGAAATGTATTAATTGCTTTGATGAGATGCAAGTAATGACAACAATACTGATTTTTTTAAAGACCAAAATGAATGACGAATGTACGATAAATAACATATAATTACAAATAATGAAAGCAAATTGTAAGATACTGATATATCATTATTAGAAATGGCTTAATAATAGCAACAAAAACACTTTTACAATGTTATCCTATTTGCTTACAAAATAAATAAGTAGTAGTAGTAGTAGTAGTACTTTATTAATCCCACAGCAGGGAAATTCATCTGTTACAGCAGCAAGCAAGATACACAAGTATGTACACAAGTAAAGAATGCATAGTCATTGACAATGCATGCAATGCATAGACATGATGGCAAAGCACTCAATTTTCTGGGGTTGAATTTTAGAATTTCCAGTTTGTTCAATAATTACTCTGTAAGGGTTCTATGGTCTATAACAGGGGTCTTCAAATTAAAATTGAGTGAGGTCCGTTTATGCATGTTTTTTCACAGCGAAGGTCCGAACCTCATTTAGCCTTAAATTGCATCAAACAGACGAGCTCATATTAAAATGAAATGTAATGAAACCCTACACATCACCCTAAGTTTTCACTACAACACAATTATCTTGGCACCTAAATTGCATTTAAAGGAAAACGGGACCAAATTTCACATAAATAATAAAAGGTTTGACTGTACTAACAATGGATAAACACAAGAGGCTTATTTTTTAGTTAAGTAAAACTGCACCGGTTTCTCTGAAAAAATTCTATGAAATAATAACAATTCAATAAGTGTCTCTTTAACAGAAAAACTGCAACAGAACACCCTCTTAAAGGTTCAGATTTTCAGATTTTTTGTTTACCTTTGAGTAAGGTCTCTGCAGCAGAAGCACTCCATAACTTTCCCGTCGGTGAAAATGTTTTTCTTTCGCTCCAATAACCATACAATCCTTCGTAAACACTCATTTGCACATTGTTGTGCTATAAATGAATGCGTTAAGACTTTTGTAGATTTTTCACACTGGGCTCCAAGGGCCGTTATTTTCCGCGCTCTCACATCAGACTTTGGTGGATACTTCCCCTCCATTGATTTGTGTTTTGTCAGGTAATGTCACGTCACATTTGCGCTTTTGACCAGCGCTACAGTTTCAGAGCATATGAGACACAGCTGTTCGGCATCGCATTCTGGAGGATGAGCATATATCGGTGCGTCCATTCACTTTTAAAAGTTCGCTTTTTTCAACTTTTCTTACTATTCACCAAGCCATGGTTCTCTCATTCACTTCTCGGCAAGTGATCAAACGATTTCATTGTCTCATTTTGAGTGACGTCAACGCGTTTGCTATCACGTAACCCTAATAACTGAAGTAATTACGCCGGCAAACTGCCGTTGCGATCGGTCCGCTAGCATGATATATCATTACTATATCTCCCATTCACTTGAATTGGTCACAAGTTGAGAAAGGGCCATCACTGGGTCCATATCCCGGCCGAGGTCCGCCATTCGGTGATGGCTGATCTATAAGTTGTACAATGCAGGTCAGATATTTTGGCATGTTCTCCGACAAAAATGCAAAAAAAAGGGAAATGGAGCTCAATAGTTTAGAGAGGCAAAGCAACATAAAATAAAACATGTGTACACAGTACAAAAAGTTTGTTTTTAGGCTTGAAAAAAGTTATGCATTCTTATTTAGGACACTTTCAGACTGTTCAATTCATGACACAGGGACTGAAAACGTAGTAAACCAAAACAAAAAAATTCACTCAACAAAGTTTAAAAAACTTTATTTTGGAAATACAGTGGACCCCCTCATACAGTATTTGTTCAGATTTATTCAGCAGCGGCGACCCCGCAAATGAATGAGTTTTTAAATCAAAACCTCATTTTTTTATTTGTGGGAAAATGTCCTTATAATCTCCATAATTAGGCCATTTATTGGTAAACAGCACATCTCATTTGCGCTACATATCGAAAGCTTAAGTTGCACAGAAAGTGTTCTTTATATGTAGTGAATCAGCTGGATATTTACACCCTGACTCAAACGTCACAAACCAACGGGAACTGAGCAACCCGAATGCCTACTTCGCTCCCGGCGGGACCAAAAATAACACAGTGCGGGCTATAAATTAATATAAAACAGTATTGTTTTGTATGTATACTCGTATGTAAGCGATGACACATTGTTGTGATATTTTTGGTTGCACCATGAGTAAGTGAGGCGTTTGGTTTGATGACCTCCGGTTGGTTTGTGGTAGGGTGTCAAACGAGACATTTGAAATCATTTTTAGTCTTCAGTGGAGAGCAGCAATTGCGACAAATTGAAAAGGACATCGAAACATCCGATGCGTATCAAGTAGTTATTTTAACAGGTGTGTTTGTGGCAGGGGGGAGGAAGAAAGAGCAAATGGAGGGGTTGTTACTGGACAGTAGAGAGAATGATTGGCTCCTCCGGTGACTGAAATCTGAGAAGCAAATCTCTTTTCCATGCATGCATGCAGCTGCTGCCAAACCCCCCCACCCCATCACCATTAGCACCACCTCTTTACTGTCCACGAGCCGCCGCTCCACAACATGCACAGAGGAGCCTCTCCAGAGATAACCCTGCAGATTGCCATCCTCCATAATGACTATGCCTGCACACTCCACTGACCACTCTGCACTTAACCATTGGAAGAGAAGCCGATTGCTGTGCCTTAAAGCTAATGACAAGTAAATGACATGACTGAAAGCTACCCATCCCTCGCCTTATCTGTGCAATCAGAGGCATGAGGAATTTCATACATTCTGCACACGGCAACGCTGGAAAGAGGCTGTCAGAAATTTCATTCCAGAAATATCAACTCCTCAAGCCGCAGTGACACTTCCTTCATTCCACCTTTCACCTGTTCACTTGACATAATCACTGATCTAACAGTGGTAGACAGGTAAAAGCCCGGGTATATGGAAAAGGGATATTAGGAAATCTTTTTATAGAGCAGCTAATGTCAAATAAGCAATTATTGAATGGGGGTGGCTTATCACGTTAGGCCAGATGGAACAGTCTGTACTTGGAATATACTTTTTGCCATTCAAAGTTGTGGAGTGCGTCGCAAAGTTAGTCAGGGGAAGTGATCTTGAAAGGAAAACATCCGATGAAAGGGGGTGGTGAAAACAGCAAACAAGAAGGGCTTGGGGGGGCTCAAGGAGGTTCAAACAACTGCTTTAACTATCCCAGAGTCTGATCTTAATTACACTTCTAATTAGGTTAAAGATGTATAGAACAATTACACGACACTTAGACAACTGTTGTAAAGACGAGATGATAACACAATATCACATACTGTCGTCCCTCACCATTTCGCTGGTCGAATTTTGCGGCTTCACTCAGTCACGTTTTTTCAAAATTATATTAATTAATAAATTATTGCTATTTTGTGGTTGAATACGGCTTAGTATACTGTAAGTAAAAAAAATAGCATGTTTAAGCAACTTGTACATTCTTTTTTACATACTAAAAAGACAAAATGAACTAAAATACAAATATAAGCCATCCAGAAGACGCATTCAAAGACGCTGTGATGATATGTTGTATTCTCCACTGGTCACTAGTTGTCAATAAGTTACTGTAATTTTCAGTGAGACACACAAGCACCAGAAATGATCGCCGGAACAACAGGCTTTTGTTGCGAATTTGAATTATCTCATAACAGGCACAATAATCCAACAATAATAAAATTGTTGCAGCAGTAACCCTCACCAAGCTAAAACTCAACTCTGAACCCCCAACTTCACTTCCTGTCCGCTCCACACTCAGCTCTCCTAGCGCCGGAACACACTTACAGTAACACACACAAGCATGAGTTATACTGTATTTATGTCTTTAATAGCTTACTTTCTATTATTACGTGGGATCCGTGGGATCCACATTTTTTGCCTTCCAATCCAGTACCGATCGTTTTTTTCCGCTGTTGTTTTTCTTTTATTATAAAGATAAGCTTTAGTTACAAACATGAATATGGAATATGGAATTGAAAATAGTTCTCCAAAGCATTAAAAATAATGTTGGAGTGTGGCCCAGAGTTGCAAACGTGAAACGGCAACCGGATCGGCCCGATCTCGCGGTGGAAGCCGACATTGTCCGATCTTCAAAATACAGCGGATTGGCAACTGATCCCGATCCTGAAGATGGGATCGGGACATCCCTAATTATGTCAACTACATTGGGTAATACTTGGTGACTACAGGGGTGTTATGTTAGTACTTTTGTAAACTGGTTTTTATTGCTCTAAATACAAAAATATTCCATTTGGCAGAAATTCACTTATCACGGTCGGGTCTGGAACTAATTAACCACGACAAACAAGGGATGACTCTACCAGTGTTCTCCACTGGAATGCAATCCATTTGTGGCAGTGGTTCATTGCCGGGGAAGGGGCATGATAATCGGGGAATTTACATAATTGCCCATTTGCAAAATGTGAGTAAAAACCATGGAAAGCAAAACAAATATGTTTAGAACCACAAATTAACTTTTTTCTGCTGCTTCTTTTTGTTGCTTTTAAAAAAAAAATAAATAAACAAAACAGACAAACAAAACTGAGCTGAGTTTTAGATGGGGGACAGGCCCACAACCTCCAAAAGTCTCTTTACTAGATTTGTTGCTTGTCGCTTTTTTTGAAAAAGAGTATCTAGAGGAGTACAATTACTCGCTAAATATTGTGACAAAGTCTTTCTGCGTTCTCTTATTCTCTAGCAGACCAGGTGCATTAGAATGTATTTTTGAGCAAGGGTAAACAGGCATCGCCAAATCTATTTGTGGCGGTACAAATTTATTTGTGGTGGGCCGCAATGAACGTATAATTAATCAGCAGAAACAGCACTCAGTCAGATGGAGTGCAGTTCTAAACCACTGCAATCTGCAGCCTCAATAAAAAGCATATAGCTGAGAAAGCGTCAAACAAACCTCAGCATTAATATCCTTATGAGGGCAGAATTTGAGAAACAACTCTTGCATTAGATTATGTATGTATGAAATGTACCAAACAGACCTCCTGGATGTCCTCTATGTGTACTTTAAATCTTTAAAAAAGCCTTTTAGCTGCAAATTAATGACGTCAGTGACCTCCTTAGCAAACTGACCCCCTGAAATCCTCAAACTGCCAACGGCATGGGAAATGCATATGAGAGAATATGTACACAGAGAGACTACATACACTATAGTTTTTGTGTCTTTTGAATAAATGTGATTTATTAAGAGGTACCCTGAAGGCTGGAATTCTTTTTTTATATATATATATTTTTTTTACATTAAACAATCTTTTTATCTTCATAAAATATTTGTATAATTTAACAGTACTTATATTATTAAAATATCTTCATTAGTTAAAAAAAAACAAAGGAGTGCGTGCTTACCAGGGTTTCCAGGCATCTCTGGTCCCACTCGATCCTGGTCTGGCGGATTAGGACTGGACTCCGGTATGGCATTATCTTCTGGATCCTCTGGCACTGCCGCATTTGGGACTGTGAGAAACACAAGAAAACAAAAGAAACAGTCAGAAAGTTGGTCTTCGGCAAGGCGCATATGCTGAATAACAATGACATGGTCGTCTGCAACAGAATAAAATAGTTTGTGTTATCTTTTGATATATCTTTCATGCACAGACAAGGTTATCTTTGCAGATGTGTTGCGAGCGTCTTAGAAGCGACGATGAAAGAACAAAAAAGAGGAAGGACGAGTTAGCGAGCGTCTGTGAAACACAGCAGAATCCCTGTCCTGTCGTAAAAAATGAGCTCACATCTACAACTGCAGGCATTTCTAACACGGAGACATTCACGACACACACACACACACACACACACACACACACACACGGGTAAACACACATAAGCACAAAGCTAGGTTCTACTTACAATACACTTAGGCATGGCAGAATGAGGGTGAAGTAGTTATATATTAACTTTTTATTGCTTTACATTATTCATCGCGTTAAAAGGCCATAATATGTCTTATTTATTGCATCAGCTTTAACTCTGCCTGAAAAGAGGCACACTTCTGAAGAGCAGAGGACAGGAGGACACGAGGGCAGGAAGGCGAGAGGGAGACGAGGAAGAGGAGGGGTCGCGCTGAGGGAAACAGATAGTTTATCAGTCTGTCTGTAGTGATTTCAGCACGCGCACTTTGAAGTCTTTGTGCGGTGAGCACTGGTGGGTCGGCGGCGTGGTTTTTACGAGGGCAGGTTGGGCAGACGGAGGACGCTTAGAAACGATTACCAAGGCCGGTCGCGCAGGTTCCTCGCCACGGTATCTGATGCTTCGGCTATGTGGCCTTTATCTGCATGCGCCCCGGGCCTGCTCAGGGGATGTGTGTGAGCAGTTTGTGAGCAGGCAATTCACATCCACATCCCTCATTGCAGCTTTTGCATGAGTGTACTTTCAGTCTCCAACTCAGTTTGACCTACAAAGGGTAATGACTAGGGTGTGGGAAGCGAGGAAAAAAAGGAGGAATAACAGCAGCATGCATTCTGTTTTCTTGAGCATCCATGAAACACAATCACACTATTAACACATTTGTCTTCCTGATGCCCAGGCCGCCACTTCACCGCGAGTGCAGCACTCGTGAGCAGTGCCGTGAGCTGTGGAGCACAGTCAATAATTGAAGAGAAAAGACAGCGGTAAGAGGTGGAAACATTTGCACATCACGTCAGATATGAGGAGGACACGGTGATCTGATTCACTGTTTGTCGCCCACTGAGCATGTGCAGCTCGCGTTCTAATGTTCTGACCCATTTTTCTGTGTGTATCGTTGACATTTCCCTTAGCGCTAAAGAAAGCGACTACCTCAGAAGTGCCAAGCCGCCAGAAGGAAAGGAGACGGCGCGGAGGGGGTGAGGGAGACAATGATGGAGCTGCAGAGGCGACGGAAGGAGGGTGAAAGCGATGGGGGATGAGTTGCATGGAAGGAGGTGAGTCAACATATTCCTAACGAGGGTAGCGTATAAAGGAGTGCGCTTGGCAACGATGAATGTACGAAATATTGGCAGCTCCCTCTTCCTCACAAGACAACTGTCACACAAAACATTTCAGGTGAAATGACGTGAGAGGGTGAATCAGTCCTTCGCCTCACGGTCATTTGGCCCACATGAACAAAATGCACATATCGGACATCGTGATGGGTCACCGGCATGCAACCCGTACAGCAAAGTGCAACAGGAAGAGAAGAGGACATATGCAAGAGCACAGGGATTTGGCTACAGGAAGTGTTGGCATTGGACTGCAGAGACAGAGGGAATGTGGATTAAACACAATGACATCTGGGGTCACAGCCAAGCACGGCCCACCATTTTGTAGGCTGACTTCTATTCAATTATAGAACAAAATACAAAATACAGATGACACAAAGGTCATAAATTAACCGTAAACCGGTTGAGGCAGATACCTGCCCCACCTCGAGTCAGCCTTCCTTCTTCCTTCCTGTGAAGAGGCTTTTACTTTGGGTTGGCTTTCTTTCAAAATAGAAGAAGTGTGGTTCAAACCCCGGCTCATATCAAAAGCGCTTCTGTTATAATTTGGTGGAGCCTAATCTCTGCTGAATAAAGTAGGATTTTGTAAAAGTAGGAGATGCTTTGTAATTACAAGGAAATCGCCGTATTCTTGGGTTCTTTTATTAAGGGATATTGCAAATAATATGTTTCCACACGAACCACAACCAAAATTCTGTCAAAAAATAGTATTTTCAACACAATATGTTGGGTTTGAGTTTGCTGCAGTAGCTTTTTTTTTTACCATCCAGCATTGATAACACGGCATAATAACAGGCTCACATTGTAGGATTTGATATGGGAACACATTGTTTTTGCACGACACAACTTTATTGACTTTATGTGTGTGTGGGTGTGCTTTTACTGATGTTATGGAAAAAACTCAAGAACATATTTTTTTAATTGTAATAATGTGTTTGTTGCCATCTTGACTCCATATATTTTTGAGATTATTGTTGGAAATGACCACTAAATGATACTCCCCACAGTATTAGTGATGTATAAACAAATGTACAGTAGATCCCTGCTTTTCGTGGACGTCGCCAAACTCTTCGATTGCCACTTTTCACTCGCGACACAATCCAGGTTTAAGCCTTAAATACTTCTACCCAGTCACAACACACAACTACGGATACGGAGGGTTCAAGGACCGCCGAACAAATCTCAACGTTTAATCGAAAAACATTATCAGTGAAGCATAAAGACATACGGATGTAAAAATTGGGGAATTTCTAACATTGGTACATGTATGCTGTACATTTCACTTTTATTACGTATTGATACAATATTACTGACTTATGGTGAATGAGATATGGTGAAACGATTCTAATAAAATATGTTGGGGGTTTTTTTTTACCCAAAATCTGCAAATTTGTGTGGCCGTAAATGCTAAACCGCAAATGAGCCACCGTGTCCTCATACACATTAATAATGCTCTTAATTAAAGAGTTGGACATGATGTGACGCATCTTAATACTTTGATCATGGGTAGACCATCAATTTTAAAGATCTACTGAGAGACGACTGGCATATTGCAAATTGTTCCTTTACATGCATATTTATGTGACATTTCAGAGTGTGTGTTTATGAATGTGAAACATTGTCACGCCATCTAAATACATAGCTGAGGAAGTGGGTTAGACTTACAGTCTGACATCTCCAGTAAAGAAGACGACCCAGACTGAAACTACATTATCCCAGTGTTTAATGAGCATGTCAGACCACACAGCAGGAATTGGCTGCAGGGCAACCAAGTTTATTGAAGCAATGGGGAGGGGTCGCCTGCCTAACTTTCCTTCCGTATTAAACAATTAAATGTTACAGAACTGCAAAATTATTCACACAGCTGAGCGATACATGGAAGCACTAATCCATGCAAAATTTGTGTAAAAACCATAGGCTTTTTAAAATATTATTTCGTGTCTATTTCTTCAAGCGTTGTGATTTTGCACTTTCTTCAGCGGTCCTACAACGTACGATAGTTGCTGTGAGATGCAAGAGCGAAACGTATACATAACTTCGACACCATGACTCGGATTCCATCTATTCATGGATCAGCTTACATTTTCATCCATTACTGTTGAGTACCTATACATTTGATACTTTAAATGTGTTTAATAAGTGTGTGAGGCATATTTAGGGCTTAAATGTGGATTGTGCTGTGTGTATGCTATATATCAAAAATAGATATTTGTCTGGGCATATCAATTGCTTGCAGTTTTTCACTATTTGCTCATTTGCTGGTGGTCCCCATAACTCCAAACCGCAAAAAGCCGAGCTCTACTGTATCTGGCACGTTTCTACTCATTTTTACTGTACGACCTTACTGAAAGTTTGTTTTAAAGTAACCAACCAACTTAAAGTGTCTCACCGGCCCTTATCAAATACAGTAGTATCTAGGTTCCATAGGCACATTACGTATAAAGAAAAATATAAAAGTTTTGGCAGCTTGGCCTACTGCATCTTTTCTAACGAGGTTTTTAGGGCACAGTGATTGTGACTGACAGAACGCTTCAGACCATTTTGGGAAATAAGCGCAGACTCTTGTCAAAGTTGAGGAACAGCCGGGAGCGATATGAACCCACTTGTGCTGCGAAGAAGTTTCCTAGAACTTTCCTTGAGTCAGATGTTTGTATTCGACTTCCATTAAGTTCAGGGATTTGTTTTCTCCCTTGCTAAAGCCTTAAAAGCTGAAGCTCGCCTGCACTCTTGCAGCTGTGTTGTCATTTGCTGGTGAGATCTCAGGCTGCGGGATGCTTGAAGTGACCTACATGGAAGAATAATGCAACGCCTGCTTGTTTGTGAAATTATGCTGGGTATTTTTTCACTGTATCGGCTGAATTTGCTCCCATTCCGACCTTGCTAAGATCAGCAGCTCGTTAGTTTCTATTTTCCAATCGACTGCCAGGATACGCTGCTCTCATCCTGTGAGCCAGCATTCAAATATCACTTTGCAAACACACATACACACGCACACACGCACACACACACACACACACCAGCGTCTTCTGTCAGTTGATGTTTTACATGAAAGTCACATTTTCTAAAGGCTGGATCAGATCATCATGGCGGGCAGATGTTCCCTTCAGACGAGGGTTATAAAGATGGTGGGTGTTTATGCATGAGTTACACATCTGTGTACTGCACCCTGTCAAGATCAGGATATGTGAGGCTGCTTACTAAGCCAAATATGCTGCAAAGCAAATGTTGCGTCCAAACATATCTAAACAAAGTCACTTCTCTACTTGCGGCATCTTTAGCGTTCTTCCAGTGGCCACTCGCACATTAACAAAGCTCAAGTTTCAGACCGCTTTATACAAATCCATCTTAGTTCCATCTCTGGAGTTGTGTCCATTTTGGTTTTTTTGAATTGAGATGTGAAGTCATTCCTTTAAGTCATCTCTAATTTGTAGCCGATGCTAAATCATTTAAATAATTTCGATTTGTACACTCTTCGCACAAACTGCACATTAAGATTGGTAAATTACTAATTAGTGAGAAATGTTCTGTTGCGTTATTCATCATTCTGATGCACATATTGGTGGAAATGCAACAGTCACATTTAGTTATTTTTGCTTACTTGCACACAATCATAAATCCTACATCTTAATTTGTATCAACAAGTGAGTGTTCATTCGTGTAATGAAGTCTAATTACATACGAATGCAAAGTTTGTCTGCGCTGCGATTCATTAATGGTTGACACACTGGTTTCTCGTTTTCTGTTTGACAAACACTGACATTATTGCATACAGATACAGTTTTTATATCCTTAAAAATGCCAGCAAAATGTTAGTCTGGTTATAAACGCTAATAAAAATAAGCAGCAGGGAATGTGCAGGGTTTCTCCTAGGGCTTTTTGAAGCTGTGATGGTGGGCTGCATTATAGGCAGACCACTGCCGCTGTCATGCCGCTGCTGCGTCGCTGTGGCAGCAATTTTCTTTTTAAATATTTGAATTTACTGTCTGTAATAATGTCAACATTAGGGTCATTTTCACAGACTTGAACAAAAAAATGCATTATTTTTCAACTTTACTTACCTTTCTCTCTGCCTTTTCTTTCTTTCTTTCAAGTGCCAACAGGGCATTCAGGTGATTCCGGTGCACGTTTTTCAAAATAAAGCGTGGTGAAATGTTTTTTATGATATTGGATATTGATACCAAAATCCGACGAGAACTCCGCTCACGGAACAAAATGGCGGGTAAGTCACTGTTGATACACCCCGCTGCTGATGGGGATGTCATACAATTCCATGTCAAAAAATCTGAACTATCCCTCTAAGACCACAGCTAGCTAAAAAAAAAAAAAAAACACCCCTAAAATAAAAATAATATTTTCCAAAAAAAAGGATTCAGTAATGAATAGCTGCGTCATTATTGTTAATCACCTAAAAAATTGTTTGGGTATGCTTGATGCCAGTGTTTCCAGGAGGCTAGTGGGAATGTTGCTCAATGTGGTGAAGATGGAATCACGGAGGGCATCCACTGTCTGGAACTGATGTCCATTTTTGTAAACTTCGCTTGCCATCCATCCCCAAATGTTCTTTCCTAATTGGATTTAGATCAGGGGAACAAGCAGGGTGGTCCAAAACAGTGAGGTTATTCCGCTGGAGGAAGTCTTTGTCTGGTGGGCATTGGGAACTGCAGCGTTGTCCTGTTGAAAAAGCCAGTCATCACCAAACTGACGAGGGCCTTCAGTCATGAGGGGTGCCCTCTGCAACATCTCCACATAAGCCAGCTGCCGTTTGACGACCCTGCACAACCTGAAGCTCCATTGTTCCATTGAAGGAAAAAGCACCCCAGATTATGATGGCGCCCCCTCCATCGTGCTGTGTGGAAAATATCTCAGGTGGGATCTCCAGTAATGTTGGAAGCCATCACGACCGTCAACGTTATATTTTTTTCTCATCAGAGAATAAAACTTTATTCCACCTTTCAATGTCCCATGTTCGGTGCTCTTGTGCAAATTCCAAACGGGCAATTTTGTGGCATTGAAGAAGACGAGGCATTTGAAGACATTTTTTGCTCTTAAAACCCTTGTCTCGCAGGTGCCGTCTGATGGTTATTGGACTGCTCTCTGCACCAGTAACAACCTTCATATGGACAGCCAATTGGATCCTCCGGCTCAGGGCCGGTGACTTTTTTTTGGGACTACCACATTACTTTTTTGTTCCATATCCCTCAGGATCTTGCTTATGCATCTCAACAATCAGACCGTGTTCAAGCTGTTTTGCCTTTGCCATCAAGAGATCATGACGGTGTGTATACCTGACAGAGAATGACATTGAATCCACATTTTTGCCAAGATTTTGGCTGCTAAAGGCTGTGGTCTTCAACTTTTGATCAGCTGATAAACAGCCTATTTCACTTGAATGGTTGTTTTTGTCAAACTCCCATTTGTTCTTTTTGCACTTAGAAGCTCTACTTATAGAACCTCCTTTAGATCCAACAGTGCAAAATGTAAATTCTTTTAAATGTAAATTAAAATGTAATTTGTGTGTGTACAGTTTGTATACACACACACACACACACACACACACACACACACACACACACACACACACACACACTCACTCTTCTGTATTTCCAGATTGTCCTCATGATGGCAGAATTCATGGCATGGCTGTTGTATTATACTTTATTAGTTTTGCCCCGTTGTGCCTGATAAATCAGCTATTGAGTGTGTGTCACAGCAGGACAAGTGTGTGTAAAATGACATAAATAAAAAGAATAAAATATAAGAGATCTCGTTGGAGGCCGGCGACAGGCAAAGTCACGCTTGACACACATGGGGATAAATGAAAATGTCACAGCAAAGTGAAACATGGCTGCAAGGCAGCAGCCCTGTATTGTGTTCTACATTGGAGGTGAGCACACATTTACCTTGCCCGACTTTCATGATGACTTTCATGGCTCGGCTCTTGCACACACCTCCCTCCCGATTCTCCAGGCCTTCCACTGTGCCGTTGGAGGTTGCTGATGGGGAGAAAGAAGGAGACAAGCGGACAGGATGGTGGGGAAGGGTAAAGAAGAGGAGAAGAAAGGGGAGAGAAGATGACACTGGTTAATGAGCACGTCCATAACACACAGTGCTAATCAATATTTACGACAAGCACTGATTAGCTGTTCCAGTGATTAGCTGTTCTCACCCTCAATCAGGCACCAGCCCCTCTCTATGGTATCTCTCATTAACACAGTAAAGTGAAGTCAAATGAATGGAACAACATTAGAGCCTGTGGAATGGGGGGTGGACGAGGAGGGTAGGGTCGACTCTTGTGTATGATTGTGAGTGTGTGCCTATAGTGTAGTAGTGAAACACAGCTGCCAGCTTGTCCTGCTTCCTCAATCTGAGTCATGTACCATGACCGGCTGGTAAGCACGGAGAGCTAAATGCATCCAATAATATTTGCATATGGGATGTGTGTGTGTCCAGTTGTGTTGATTATGAGTGTCAGCTTCTTGGTTTGTTTTTAAAGTGTCTGTTCTACTCTGACATGAGTGAGGGGCTCTGGGTGTAGGGTTGTTTATTTAATGTCATACTCACTTCACACACCGTGACACAATTGGCTGTCTATTTTAGGGCCCATGATAATGACCAAGCGAGACAGACTGTGGCGCTGACCTTAACACTGAGAGGCTACGCACAATGTAGCTTGTGTGTGAAAGTGTGTGTATGTGTGTGTGATGTGCGATGGCAGCTCTAAGTTTGGAATTCCCCAAATGATCTCCATCTCCGTTAAGTCTGTTTCAACATACTCCCTTCCTCTCAAATGCTTTTGTTTCTCTTCCTCTTCCGTCTTACCCTCTCTCGATTTTTGTGCTTTGCCTACCTTGTTTATTTTGTTTTTTTGTACCTTTTCACTTCCCTCCCTCCTAACTCACTGACCATCTCCCTGATGACTTCAGATGGCCACCTCATTATGAGGAAATAGGCCCGAGAGAGGACCTGTTTCCATAATGCAGTACAGTTTGGTTGAATTTTGCACAATTCTTTCCTACTCCATGAAATAAATAGTAATAAGTATATAGTATATATAAGGATAATAAGTAATACATAACAAACATTAGCCATACAGTCCGTAAGCAGTTGTACGGTACCTAAAGAGCCGTTTTGTAATAAACACTCACAGTGGTGTTTTATATGGGGAAAATGGTGCGGCACAACCACTTAGGTGGGCTGTATTCCAGTGATCAGAATATAAAGTGCAGAGAGAACAAAACTCATGCAATTTCACAGTTGCCGCATGTGTTTATTATGTAGCATATGCAGCAATATAGAGCTGAAATAAATGTTCCTGGTCGCTTGTTTGCAGGGTCAGTCGTTGCTAGCCGATACGGCTCAAAGTAGGGTGCCCTGTCTAGGGATGCGTACAGAAACTCTACACCATAATCGCACCGATGCCCTCGTAAACGGAAGCAACCGGACCAAATAACATTTAAGATTCTCAACACACTTTGGCTTTCAAAATAAAAATGCTATTCGCCACATCCTGTCTAATTGTGTAAATAAGGGTGTCATAAAAATATGTTACATTAACAACACAATCGGAATTGCATCTGTGACTACGTCCTCCTTAACCACAAGCACGGGCATTAGGGTTTGTTGAGGATTTTGTAGCAATGTGTGCTGAGGCTGACCATTAGAAAGAGTCCCATTAAAAAAAGGTACATCTACTTCTGAATTACTGGGCAAAATTGGCCAATGATGGTTTGCATCAATAAGGATTAATAAAGACATTTAATTGCATTTAATTCACAAACATTTTATTCACTAACCCAAAAAGCACACACAAAAACAAAAGAAAAAATACAAGAATTTTGGGGGAAAAAAATAAAACAGATTTCATAGGGCACTAGTCGTTCCTCATTATCCACCACTTACATGATGTGCATTCACCAACACCAGAATTCTGAATATCAACATTACACAGCACAGGCACATCATTACACTAACATTCTTTTCCTCAATTAATACACGACTCTTTCATGCAGCAATAACTAGCAATCACTATTGTAACTGTAGTGTAACATCGCCACAATGGTGTCTAAATTATCAATTTCTACTCCAGTTGTGCAGAATGTATGCATAGTCCTGCCTAATGTCAGAACAGGAAGTTGTACAGACACTTATTCCAAAAACTGAATTTTAAGGATCTGGTGGAAAATGTAATTTACACACTATATGTTTGCACTTCAAATCACTGCTCTGTAAGAAATAAAAAAAAAAACATACTGTAAAAAAAATATAAAACAGCTGCATCTGCTGGATTTGGTAGGGCATTAATGTAGCGTTGCCACTGAAAAGGGCAGCTGCTGCATGTCCTTCATTGTTGTTCTTTTTAAAACTTTCATATTCATTTTGTTTTCATCAAACAAAATCGGTATTTATATAGCAAGATCCATCCCCCTGCACATTCTGCAGTAGAAACACAAACCACTCTGTTCTGTTCCAACCTGTACTGTGCTGTACTGTACTGTACTGTACTGTACTGTGCAGCTTTGTGGAAACGTAGGGTCCATAAACTGAGCTTCAAACATATAGCAGCGCTCCTACACTGGCATTTTAACTAGTGCTCACATAAGGCTGAAATGGATCCTGTGCTGCTTTCCAAAAAAACTAATCTAGTTGATTCATGCCTCGTCATGCCAAAGTATAATTAATGTCGGCATTTTGTTGCCCCGAGGAGTTTCAGCTTTGTACTCTTGCAAAATGGAGGACCATTAAATAATACATTGCACTAATATTATGTTACATTATCAGATCTTAACTCAGGCTCTGAATTATGAGGAGAGCCACAACACTTCGTTAATGTGGCCAGAGTACGTGGTAATGTGGGCGATAAGATCACTTAAGGAGTAAATTCTGCCTTGTAAACAACAGGACGGAGGGAGGCAGACACACAGACATGCACAAGGGGGAAAGCTTTCAAATTGAAAGTAAATTCCGGTGGGATATAGTTCACTTTTGGACATTTCAACTGGTAAAAATATCAACGGTTACTTTAAAAAATGGAAAACACACATTTTATTTAAAATCAAGGCCTTTTTATTGTTTTACGGAATTTTGACACATGCAAGTTGTACGGAATAGCAATTTAAATACTTCAGTAATATAAATTAAATTTGTATTTAATTTACACTTAAATTAAATTATTTGCATTTAATTCATTTAATTAAGAACTTAAACAAATGAATACATTCA
This sequence comes from Dunckerocampus dactyliophorus, assembly GCF_027744805.1. Lineage (NCBI taxonomy): Eukaryota > Metazoa > Chordata > Actinopteri > Syngnathiformes > Syngnathidae > Dunckerocampus > Dunckerocampus dactyliophorus. The sequence goes on along the minus strand of NC_072829.1, from coordinate 18,737,401 downwards.
CCAAAATTAAATACAATCTACAGGTAATTGTCAGAAATATCACAATAAAACCAGCAACATTATAGAATACAAAGAAAGATTTTAGTACTTGACAGTACTTGTGCATACATTCCGCACGTACCACAAAAAATTATCATTGATACATCATTCTGGCAACCTGCTTGTGTTGTAATGTGGATGTTCATATGTCTTGTGGTCATGAGTGCACCTCACCTCAAAATGTGCGTACAAGTTTGTGTGTTGGAAGCAAACACTGCTGTTAGCGTGTTAAGGTCGGCAATAAAGTCTAAAAAGAGCATCGGACTGTATTCCTAGGTTGGGAATTACGTTACGTTGAACATAACTTTCACGTACTTGTTGCAGGTGGCACAGTCTGCATTCATTTAGCACCGAAATGAGGCACCGATAGCCACTCAGTTATTTGGTCCTATTACTACTGTTTCCATCGGCACCGGTGCCAAAACGATAATGAGTTTCGGCACGCATCCCTAACCAAGAGTACTTAGTGTAGTAGATAGTGTTATTGTATTGAAAGTTTCGCACATAGTCCTTCATAAGCCATGTTTAATTAGGTTGAGCCATCAAGCAAAAATAATGGCAGTGTGAACCCTAATTGAACCAGGACTTTGGTCTGAACAAGAGTACCTAACAGTTTTTTTTTTTTTTTCAGATGCTGGAACTGAACTGAACTGGAGTGTCTGGTGAAAACGTGGCTCAAGGTAACTGTTTTTACCTTTGCCAAAAATGTTAAAGGTGCAGTATGTTAAGCCAAGCTGTTCCAGGGACAATGATGTACTTAGGTGCTGAGTGTACGTTAGTTTTATGATTTCTGTTAAGTCTTCTAAGGCCATGCCAAGCGCATGTCAGGAGAACATTCACAATACAGTGAGGTCTCTACACCGTCTCAATGTCTTAGACGATCCCCCAGCCGCCAACCTTAGTCATCCATTTTCCAACCAATTTCTCGTCTTTACCGTTTTTACATTTCCGGGGCCAAGTTACCCGAAAATGAGTTCTTTGAAGAATGAGCTCAGAGGCACTTGAATAATCTGACTAAGAGTTGAGCGTCATGCTCTGAATTTTATATCCACTCAGGGAGAGCAAATCTTCCCAGTGTTAACTTGCGTCTGTCATCTAAATTAACTATTCCTTCAGGCCGGCTGAGCGGGCTCCAGCATTACTGATGTGGCACGACGATAGCTTTGCCCTTTGAGGCGTCTGTTTGGGCCAACAGCTGGAGGCAGGCCGGATTTATAGAGAGATGATCACTTTATATGTTGTTTGTGTTCAGGCCGTTTCAAACGTCAAATAATTCAAAGCTTTAGCTGTGCTGCTGGAAATAATCTGATTAACTGTGTCCAAATGTAACCACATTTCCTTATATGTTATTCCATGTGAAACACTCTTTTGAGTACTATTCAAGATGGAAGCAGGCTGCAGAAACAACTGTTGAGCGCACACACAAAAAAAAAACAACGCTCGCTGACTGTTAAACACAGTGTTGTCATTATAACCTGTCAGATATCTGAGTATTTACATCGATCATGTCAGGAGTTCACCCAGGAGAAGATGATTGCCAGCCACAGCTCTCAAACACCCCAACCCGACTACACAACAAGGACACGCTGTCAGCTTTTCATTTAATCTGAAAGCCTCTCACTCACTCTATCTACCCGTCCTCTCACTCCATTTTTTCCTCCCTGTCTAACCCTCACCCACTCTTTCATTTCATCCCAGCATACTGATGTTAATCCAAATCGGGATTTCCAGATATTAACAGGCCGTTGGTCATGTCGTGTTTTGGAAAGAGGAAAGTGGGGAATTGGGTCTTCCTGTGTGTCTCCACAGAGATAAAAACACAAGGGGATAAAGCCATGAACAAAGAAAGACACTGCCTGCTGGTGCTAATGATTTATTGGAAAAAAAACTTTTCGCGGCAGTGAAAGAAATGGTCATCGCGTGGAGAAATGCATGGCTTTTTAAAATAAAGCAGTTGGTTCCAGTGCTGTTTTTGTAAGTATGATTTAAGGCCTTCTTTGTGGGTGTGGATGGTTGGCTGCAGAGTGACTGGTGAGAGAACAAAAGCTCTACAGCTGCTGAAGTCATAAGCGAAACCAGGTGCCAAATGTTGATGATGGGAAATATCTCGAGTATACATGTTGGAGCCAAGAGACAGGTTTACAGGGCAAAACGCTGCTATTCGACAAAGCCTTCTGTTCCAATACGCACAACATATTTTCCCCATACATTCATTCGTTGCGGCACGCCACAAAAAAAAAAATGGACCACCACAAATAGATTTCCCACTACCTGTTAACCCTCGCTCATAAACACGTTATAACACACCCGGTCTGCCAGAGAATAAGAGGACAAAGTACGATGGATCAGTGTTGGTAAATATATTGACAAATAATCACACTCCTTTAGATACTCTTTGTCAAAAAAGTTACAAATCTAATGAAGAGACTGTTGGAGGACAAAATGAAAGCACGTAACATTCTTCTCAATGAGCAGTGAGTGCTGCCGTGGGCCCCTTCCCCGAAACACACTGTTTGTGACATCAAAAAAATTACAAAAAAGCAACAAAAAAAGTGTATTTCTAAAAGTATTTGCTTTGCTTTTCATGTTTTTTACTCACTTTTTGCAAATGTGTCAAGGACCATTATGCAAAGACCAGAGTTTCCTTTATTTGCATTTTCCCATAAAACTTCCCTTATTTTTAAATGCAAATGTTGACAGGTGTGGTACAGATAATTGCTTCATGCTGGCAACATTCATCCTTTTTCCGTGCCGCTTATCATCATTAGGGTTGCGGGGGGGAGCCTATCCCAGCTGATTTAGGGCGAGAGGCAGAGTACACCATGGACTGTGGTCTCCAATCGCAGGGCACATATACACAAACACTCATTCACGCTCACATTCATACCTATGGACAATTTAGGGTCGCCAATTAATCTAACATGCATGCATGCATTTCTGGAATGTGAACATGCAAACTCCACAAACTCCAAGCGGAGTTTGGAACCCAGGTCTTCCTGATCTCCTGACTGTTTGGCCAACAGGCTAACCACTCGGCTACCATGTGGCCCTGATGGCAACATGATTACTTGATTATTTCTATCTCCGTTTTGGGGACGAATATATTGAAATCTCAACAAACTGGATGTCGACTTGTAACCTAGAATGGATTGTGTTCAGTCTTGGATTGTACTTTTATATTTCGCACGGTGGTCTCGTGGTTAGCATATTGGCCACACAGTCAGGAGATCAGAAAGGCGTGGGTTCAAATGGCCACTTGGGCATTTCTGTGTGGAGTTTGCATGTTCTCCCCGTGTATGCGTGGGTTTTCTCCGGGTACTCCGGTTTCCTCCCACATTCCAAAAACATGCATGTTAGGTTAATTGGTGACTCTGAATTGTCCATAGGTATGAATGTGAGTGTGAATGGCTGTTTATCTATATGTGGCCTGCGATTGGCTGGCGACCAGTCAAGGGTGTACCCCACCTCTCTCCCGAAGTCAGCTGGAATGGGCTCCAGCATGCCCCCGTGACCCTAATGATGATAAGTGGCATAGAAGATGGATGGATAAAATTAACCACACGATACATAAAAGCAAACTCAATAATTTTGCCAGCCTCGATATTGACAATTGAATTGTTTGTTTTCCTCCTCTCTCTCTAACAGGCTGGATGATAGTAGGTTTCACTATGTGCATCTGTCAACACCTGGGCACATTGGTTCTATAGCGGAATAAACAGAGTGAGTGAACCCTTTTGCCATTTGTCATTCAGTCTCTTTGTCCCAGTGGGGAGAGGCAGGGCTGGTAGCGAGTGCACACACATCAGCATCTATTTTATTTTATTTGACAGGGACAGTGTACATTAAATACCACTGCTGCAAATGCACCAGAATTAGCCAAAAGGTTATTTTTCATCTGTTGTCCATGGACAGATGATAAAAATTGTCTCCCTAAAACAACAGTAAAAAGATTATAAAAAGAATAATGCAAATATAAAAGATTAGTAAAACATAGATGCAACTACACAAACCCTGTTAAAAGACACAGTATACATACAAAATTGATCACAGTGGAGACAGTGGGTAAAATTACCAACTAATTTACAAAAAACACTTGAAACACCCAAAATACTTAAACATAAATCACGTCGATGGAGACACACATGACAGCACAGTTGGGATAACATGAAAAAACTTAAACTATACTATCGAGGAAAAGGCTTCTTGAGACGTCATCTGTACTTCTGTGTAGAAGGTGTCGGACGTTTCGCTCCTCATCCGAAGAGCTTCGTCAGCAAACTAATAAGTGCTGGTAGCTTAGGCCTTAAATACAGTAAGAGTGGGCGGAATTGGTGTGCCAACACCCTCCTCCTATTGGTTCGTTACACTAAGCCTGCATTCCTCATCTTTACAGTGGTATAATCCTATCCTGTTATTCACACCTACGATAAAAGGGAAGTGTCGCTCCCTGAATTGGGTATGAACGACTCTGATACTGGCTTGTTAGCATCTATTGTTCTGGCTCGGCCCTGCCTTCACCTCATTTGCAAGACTAAGAGCTGTGGGTTTTGGTCTCAGTAACCTGCTGAACACAGGGTCCAAATTGAACCTCAAACCACCATTCCGATTCAATGATGGGTTCTGTTGTTTGACAAAAATAGCTTCCTTTACTCCTCTTTCAAACCATCTGTTTTCTTTGGCCAAAATCTTTACCTCGCTGTCCTGAAAAGAGTGATTGGTAGCTTTCAGGTGTAGATGTACTGCTGATTGAGGACCACTAGCATTGTCCCTGCGATGTTGATAAAGCCTTTTTTGGAGCATTTGCTTAGTTTCCCCAATGTAGTGCTCTTTGCATTCCTCATCTTTACAGTGGATGGAATAGACCACATTGCTCTGTTTCTGGTTTGGAGCCTTGTCTTTAGGATGCACTAATTTTTGTCTCAGGGTATTTACTGGTTTGAAATAGGTAGGAATTTTGTGTTGCCATAAGATCCTCTGGAGTTTTTCGGAGACCCCCGCTACATAAGGGACTACCACTCCTCTCCTTTTAGCTTCTGTGGGCTTTTGGGTTTCTTTCCCTACTCTCTTCTTTTGACATTTGTTAAAAGCCCACCGTGGGTACCCACAGGTTGAGAGCGCTCTCTGGACATGTTGTGTCTCCTTTTTCTTTCCCTCAGCACTAGTTGGTATTTGTTCCGCTCTATGTTGGAGGGTCCTAATAACCCCTAGTTTATGTTGTAGTGGATGGTTTGATTCAAAAAGCAGGTATTGGTCAGTGTGTGTGGCCTTTCTAAAGACCTCTGTAAGTAGCTGTCTGTCCTTTCCTATAATTACCTTGCAGTCTAAGAAGGCTAGTTGGTTTTCTTTAGTGTCCTCGCGAGTAAATTTGATATTGGTGTCCACCGCATTGATGTGATCTGTGAAAGACTGAATTTCTTGTTTTTTTGATTATGACAAAGGTGTCATCCACGTATCTTGCAAACAGACGCATTGCGTTAAACTATACTATTAATTTTAGTACTAGCGATTACATGAATGATGTGTTATGAACCAGTTTTTTTAGATATTTTTGAAATAAATTACATGAACTCAGTTCTCTAATGTTCTGGGGGAGAGAGTTCCACTCCTGTGTAGCTGTGACTGAAAAGGCACTCTGACTAAAATCGCTTTTCCGTAGAGGAACAATACAGTCTCCTCCACCTGCCCCTCGTGTTACTTTCTAAGAGATGTTCCATATTTACAAACCGACTGAGAGGAGATGACAGACCATGGATGATTTTGTATATCTGTGTTTCGTGTGCTACACGATCAAATACTTTCTTTGTGCCCGTTGTGTATAAAACACAATCTGATGTCATTTTCAGCCCGTTTGCGTCGTCATTTTGTGGCATGAAAACGTTTGTGACAAAGACAAATAAATAATACAAAAAAGTTGTTAGTTGCCGTGATCCCTGAAGTAGAATACCTCATTGTGCCCCAAACGCATCTTGCTGCATCCAAAACATGTACATTGACCAAACTCCGACAAACATAAACAGCGTATTCCACACAGAATTGCATATGCAAATGAGCCGACATCTGCATTGACACACAAAGTAAACTTCTGAGTATTTCGTGGGTTATTTCTCAGTTTTTTTGTCAATATTCAGACAATAACGAAAGTGACACTGATTTAAAATCAGAAATATGGCCTAGTATCCATGGTACGTGTTATCTTTCAATTTTCTACCGATCTATTTTTTTCTAATCAATACACTTTGGGGATGCTTCCATGCGCGTTTATTTTATTTATTTTATTTCTTGACATTACATTGCATTACCATTACAATGAACAACATTACAATGTTAAATATTCTTGAGAAATTAAAGTGATTTTTCTTTTGATGCGGTATATTCGCATTACTACGCCCTAGTTTGTGATTAAGTGATTAAAGTTCATTATGACATTTTTGCAGAGCTGCTGGAAATGTGAATTTCTCTTGGAGATTAATAAAGTGTATCTATCTGTAGATTATCTTTCGATTAATGTAAAATGGTCACAAATATATATATATATATATATATATATATATATATATATATATATATATATATATATATATATATATATACTGTATATATTGTATATATTATATATATATACAGATTCCACTAAGACATTTGGAGTGGGTGTGGGGTGATTGCTCCCCAGGGTGCTCCGAGCAGAAGAGTGGGAGATGTGTGAGAGATGCTGTGCTGACCGGCCCAAACGACACCCGCTAAGGCCAGAGTGTGATGAGCTGCTCTATATTTATTCTCAGGTCTGGTAAATGAGGTCACTCAGGTGGTCCTGCTGAATACATTCCCTATCTCCATCATGAATCATCTGCTGCTTATTATTCCTGTCCAGCCCATGGGGCTCGCTTCCATACCGCGCAGTAGGCAGTATGTCTGTGTGGGTATACTTGTGTGTGCATGTGTTCTTGTGTGCAGTATCTGCCCAAAGCATGGAACGAGAAGATAGATACAGCCCATGTGACAGACAGAGAACAGGTTGTTTAATGAGAAAGTGGATGAGAGGTGACATTCATTGGCTACCTTTCACACACTGCCCCCCTTCCTCTCCCATCACCACCACCGCTACTCTGAACGGCATTCAGACTTCCACTCAGACGAGCCAAGCAGGCACCACATCATCAGTGTAGCCAACAGTTATAACGTCGTAATTTGGGGGGGGGGGGGGGGGGGGTGAAAAAAACAGGCAAAGCCGCAATCTGATCATTCACACTTAGCATAAAAGCAAAACATCGGCCATTTCAGGCAAAGCAGGCAGCGCTTTCAGGAGTGTGGCTGTGCATTAAACAACACGCCGCAACACAAATGGCCACTTCTCATACCTGCAATATTTCCATCTCATTTTGTTTACGCTCACAAAGCAGAGAAGGAGCGGGGGTTGGGGGAATGAGAGGCTATTTGCACAAAATATTTCACTCATGAATGAGCACAGAGAGGGTTAGATTAGGTTTATGGGCATGATTCCAGAGATAACCCTCCCCTGTAGCCCTGACATGCATGCAAGCATGTACGTGCACGCACGCACACACACATACACACACAAGATGTTGAGAGTGGGGTTGACAGACTGGAATAATACAAAGGATCTGGATTTTTGCACTTTGAACCTTTTCTAATCCTGAGTATTAGGGCAGGGCCAAAGCCTGATTATGCCTGAATGAAATGGATCTAAATAGATGTCCCAGCCTATCAGACCTCCATTTCTTTGTCCTAGAAATAGAAATGGAGATCAGCAATCAACCTCCAACCTCCTCTTCATAGCTTTCTCCATAGGTTTAGCACGGAAAGGAAAATTCATTCAGACTTTCCATATCAGCTCTGATGAATTAAGAATGCACAGCCAAACCAATACTTCATTATCGTGTTTCTTTACTGTAATGAAACCTGGCAGAGGAGAGAAAAAACATCACATATTCAATAGCAGGACATGCAACACATAAGAAACGTTCCCAGGCAGCATGCAGCGTTAGTGTGGATGTCTTTAAGTGGAAGGCATGTACAGCGGCCCGCTGCACATTCACCGCCCTGCAAATTAACAGATTTTTGGCCCCAAAAAAATTTATTTATGCGAAAACTGGCATTTTTTTCTACCGAAAACATCTCATTCCCCCTAAAATCGATAAAAATTTATAAATGCAGGTAAAATATACAGCTTACATGTACCACGTTTTTTTTTAATGCCAACAGTTTTTACATATTTAGGTTTTTATACCTCACTGTGAGATTCACACTTTTTCTACGGCGATTGAATGTACCAGAGTTGCTATGAGACGCAAATATGAAACAAAACTTCTACACTATGACCCCAATTCCACCTGCTCATGGATCATCTTACATTATCATTCATTAGTTGCGCGTACCTTTACATTTTATACTTTCAATGTGTTCAATAAGTGTGTGAGGCATATTGAAGCAAGAAGGGGAGGGTTTCTGGAGCTGAATCTAATCTAAAAATGAGTCATTTTTATTGCAAATATTGATTCGAAATCAGATATATGACATTTTTATAGGCGTCTCGATTACACGCAGATTTTCACCATTTGCTGGCGGCCCCGTAACGTTAGCTGTATACAACTGTTGCTCGCAACCTGCTTCAACATACAGCAAGAGGGGGCGCAATTGTCTTGTATCCTGATTGGAATATTTCTCAAACATAAGAAAATAAAACAGCACAAGCAGCACATCCTCATCCAGACATAACTACATCTGAAGGAGCTGTGAAAGATAGACATATTGGCAAAAACACACGCCGAAACAAGAGCATGTCTCCATGCACACACACAGGTGCATGCCAAAAGATCAGGAAGAACTTAAAAGAGCTCCTCCGGCACCAAAATTACAGGGTACCTCTAAATCCTCCCAGCAGAGAGCACTATGGGATAGCATGGGGTGGGAGGAGGTACACTGGAAGAGTGCAGGAGAGAAGTGTGTGAGGATGGGGGTGTTAGGAGAGGAGATGGATAGAAAGAGGAGAGCTGGGTGAAAATCAGGAGGGGAGGAAGCTGGTGATCCCTTTTTCTTTTTTTCAGAACGAGAGTATGCAAGCCAGGGAGGAGTGAGACTTGATCTCGCTGAAGTGTGCTTGTCTGTGAGTGTGTGTTTGTGTGTGTGTGTGCGCAGGGCGGAGGAGTGCTGTCTGTGTGCGTGCATGCATATGGCGATGAAGGAAATTTGAAAGGAGGTGATGAAGTGAGGGGTTCAGAGGAGGCAAGCTTAGTTTGGAACGAAAACGAAGTGGGAGGTGAGCTCTCTCTGTGAGGCAGAGGGAGCATACGTGTATGTTGGATAGTGTGTGTGTGCGTGTGTGCGTATGTTTGTGTGTTAGAAAGGGGAGCATCTGCCAGATTGATTCTCTCACACTAACCAATTTTCTTACTCCCTTCCCCAAGTTGTGTGCCACAGTGTGTGTATTTGTGCATTCCTATATTTAGTAGTTATATGCAAGTGTGTTTGCATGGACTGGTGTGTTCACATTATGCATGAACACATTTTCTATAAATGTAGTTCTTGATAATGGTTTAGTGTGTTCATGTGTATTGTCAGTAAGGACTTCCAAGACCAGCACTGTCAACTTGGTGCTTCTAGATTGCCTATAAAAGCTTTTTAACCTCTGCAGAGGACCTGTCAGCACCTCCTAAAGTGTCTATCTGTGAGTGTGTGAGTGCGTGCGTGTGTGTGTGTGTGTGTGTGTGTGGCATACAGGAGTCAGCCTGCAGACAGTGAGACTGCATCATTTAGCTGCGGGTGTCTTTGTGTCACCTTGTGCTGAATCCAGCAGGGAAGAGCTTTAGCACCATTGCACTCTCCACTCTCCATTTCCCAACTCAGCATGCCGCAAAAGCCCCCTTGCTCTCATTCACAGCACAAAGCACCCGCGTCACGGACACACCTGAAGACAGCATTGTCCTGCATGCCTGAGCACGAGGGCACGGAAAATGTGACATTTGGAGTTTTCACTTGCGTGGCTACAGAAAAATGAAATATGTGCACACGGCACAGGTCGACTGGCGGATCAGTGGGGGATAAAGAATGCAGAATAAGAGGAGCACCGTAGGGAGCAGAATAAGTCATCTGTCTCAAACAGGAGGAGACTGAGCACACTCCTATATGACAGATGTGGACACACTCATCTTGGAGCACATCACATCCCAAAGCTTTCCCCTGCTTGCCTGCTCCCTCCACACACACACACACACACACACACACACACACACACACACACACACACACACACACAGACACACACACACACACAGACACACGCACACGCACACACACACAAAATGAGACCTGTTCAAAATGTGCATGCATGCCTCTGAGCTGATACCCCTATAATCTGACAGGAATGCACCAAGGGGAGTGAAGATTGTGGAATTCTGATTGTGGTCGATTGGCACAATAAAATAGAAAATCCTGCAGGATGCTGGGGGGAGCCTTTAATGCTTTTGCATAATATTAAGGTAGGAGAGCGACAGCCGCTGAAATATTCACTATTAATATCATAATCACCCTGAATGTGAAATGTAAGTCCATCATGGTCGTGTTGCACGGAACATTTTGCAATTCACCTTTCCCAGCTATTTCAGAAATAATATGATCTATTGGCATGAGCCCACACAAGCCTCCCTAATGACAGAGTAGATAATTGTCTGTAATGGCACTTTTTAGTATTATTGAGCTCCAGCTGTAGAACACCTCAGCAGTTTAATGAACATTATGTGCCACATCAGCCAAAACCAGGAAAAAGGCTGCAGGAAAACATTTTGATTTATATGCGCTCAGCACGTTACAATTTAAACACCTTAGTAAAAACGCAGAAGAAGGCAAGCAACACTGTTAAATTGATTTGTATTCACGCAGACCTGCAATAATGACAGAATTGCTGTAATATGTATGTCAGGCCCGTAATTGCCAGTGGCATTTTGTGAGAAACACTATCTGTATTCATCCCGACTGCTTTCTGCACTTGCGTCTTTTGAAAACACTTTGTATAATTGTAGAATTCGATACATGTAAGTCATGCAATGCACTAGCAGGGGAATACGTAAAACACGTACTGGAGAAATATAATACGCAATTGCCTCACCAGCGCTGTGTTCCACCACACTGTGTCTTGGCTGTGACGCAGTATTTGGATGCAAACTGTAATTCTTTTCTGAGACAATTTTTAAAAATGATGAGGCTCCAAAAGGCTGTCATGTTAAATTGTATTTATTTATTTATTTATTTTTTACATACAGTGGTACCTCGATTTGCATTATCAATCCGTTCCAAAGAGTCCGCCTAAAACTGAATGATACGAAAACTGAAACAATGCTCAATTAAAACAACAGAGATTTGTGGGGTAACTGTGTTAGTTAGCAAAGAACTACAGATTCAACCGGTGATGATGCCATAGATGGGCAACGAAGCTCGTTCCGGTTCAGAGTTGAGAGCAGCTAACAGGCACGTTACGAACACAACTGGACTCAAACAGTGTGTTAATAACGCGACAAGACTGAGTCACCAAGGCCTGAGATTCTTTGTTTGGGCACTTAAGCCGGCGGAATGATAGGCGGGCAAACTTACAGGATACCAAAGTATTATGTAAACTAAGTATCACAAGATTTGGCGTTAGATGTGTGATCCAAGGTAGCCAAATAAACAATGCTGGGAGTACCCCGTCCACATCTTCATTAATACCCCAAGATTAAATGTGACAAAGTGTAAAATACAACAGTTTGTTACAGTAATATTGTAGTATTGTACAGTAATCGAGACAGCGCACGTTGAACCGAGGTAAAAGTTTAAGAAAAATTTCAGTTGAAAACCGAATCATACAAAAACTCGGGCATTTGAAAACCGAGGTTCCACTGTGTAATTTTTATGAGAACTTAAAAATCTCTCTCTAAATGTTCTCGTTTCTATGCCAGTGTTGTATTGATCAGAATTGGAGTTCAGCCATAGCCAGAGTTCACTCAGCCTCCCATAGCCATGTTGTTCTTCATAACTAGTTGAGATCGAATAAACAGCGCTTCTTCTGGTTGCAGGCAAGTAGTGCACTCCCTCCACTGCTTCAAGACATGATTAATCAACAGTTCCACACAACCAGTGAACCGATGGATCCATTTTCATGTCCATAACTACTGTGGTGTGCCACAGTTTAAACTGTGATTGTAACTTTTTCTTTGCTGCCATTATTTAGGACTTGTATATTTATATATTTTTTTAAATGGCACAGGTCTGGGTGGACCACACACATTAACACCCTTGAATACACAAAAAGAGCAGGTGAACAAACGCACCCTGAGTGCAGCGCACACACAAACAAAAATAACAGCCAGTGCACACACTTGCCTGTTAACTCCCCTCTCAGAAGTTGACACGGTTTAACTAATGGCAGCAGAAATGTTGCGTGTTCAGAGAAATCAGCAGAGGAAAAAGTGGGTCACAGAGAGAGGAAAAAAAATGTCATTTTACCTTCCAATTGGTTGGAGCCAACGGTTAGAAGCATGTTGATGTACACACACGCACGCGTCCGCACACACACACACAAACACACACACACACTCAAGAGCAAAAGGTTAATATTGTTCATGTGGGTGGTGCTGAGTTACTGTTTATCCCGTTCTCAACTAGTGTGTGCACAGGGTTTATTTGTGCACTTGTGTGTGTAGCAAACAATGCATAAACGCTGTTTCTTTCTAAGTTAAGATAAGGGAAGTTCCGCAAGAGCATTGCAATCCCACTGCGTGTTTCACTTTTGATAGAAAGAGGTGGGGGAACGTCTCTCGCCAGTCCATTTGACATCCACTCCTGCCTACTTCCACCAACAGACAGTAGCATTGCTGGCTTGTCATCACCACTGGCGCCATAACCAGACCATCTGATAACTTCCCAAAGTGTTATGCTTCAAAGGAAATGGCAAAAACTGTTAAATCGAGCATATAATTATATTTTTATTCTCTCTCTCTAACCATAAAAATACACTTGTGGGGAGAAAAATTATGGCCAAAAGAAAGTATCACCAAGGGAAAACTAAGAGAGTCATGTCATGAAATGAAGCAACTCGTAGCGACTGCAGTAAATATTTCCAAAACAATTAAAACAAAAAGCCTTGATGCACCAAATGCAACATGTGGGATTACTGAAGACTTCTAAGTCAGAAATGGAATGCAGTCTCTTCACACGTCCACGTCCCACCCTTTAGCTGCAGCACTTTCTTATGCCTGAATGAACATATTTCGGTCTGAATGAAAGGAACATACTGTCAAGTGCTGCTTTCAAGTTAACATATGCCGTCCTTTCATTATGAAGCTGCTAAAATGAAGTGCTCCTTTTTACGTGGTGATATTAGAACCCATCGTAAAATAAATCCAAAATGACCCTTCGCCACATATTATGAGTCTGCAGTTGCACTGAAGAATGATTTTTCCCTCTTCTGATTATCTCATTTTAAGAAGGTGAAAGCACTCAGCTCAGGTCTTAAGGAAGAAGAAAAAGAAAGGCGCTGTGGAATTTAACTATTCCTTCTAAGACACTGGAGATGCTTCAGATAATTGAGACAACGTGCTCAGTGAGGAATTACTGATTTATACGGTGATACAGATGTTTATCGTTTTTTTTTAGGGTGCAGATCAGTGAGAGGAGGATGAGATGACAGGCTGCAGGCGACAGGTTCTTATTGCAGCGTGAATAAATCCAAGCCTTCATCTTTTACGATGACTTCCTGTCGAATGGAAAACCCTTATTTTCCTTATGACACCCTTTCATTACAGGCGCTTATGGCATGAGGCTGACATCTCAACTGTGTCCAATCTCGGCATGTGTGGTATGATAAACTATTACATACTTCTCCACTATTTGAGGACATGTACTGTATATACAACATATTTTGAACCATCTAAAGAAGGGGTCAGCAGTACATCAAAGTTAAGTGTTAGTATGTGTGTTTATGTTAATGTCATATATATTATGCCAAACTTGAGTCCCACAAGAGGTACTTCAGCTTGCTTAAAAGGAACAGACTCTTTAATTGGGCAAGCCATAGCCGACACTGAACTCGCAGTGATCTTGTTACATCACTAAACAGAACAGCGACTACAATCACGGTGCAAAAACAAAAATGATAGCACAGAGTGTAACAGGTAAGTAAACACACAAAGGGCAACTACATAAGACTATGAGGAATAATAGACAACAACTATGTTAACTCTAAACACTCAACTTGATCAAAACAAGTGCTGCAAAGTGTGCTGGAAAACCAGAAGCACTCCCAACGACACTACTGTAAGCGCTGCCAGGTCTCTGGCAGTAAAGTGTAGGCAAGAGAAGCCTATGTTCTGAAGACCTGTTCATGTTCTGAAGACCCTGTTCATGTTTTGACGAACAATTCATGCTCTGAACCAGCAGCGTATCCCAGCTAAGTTGAGTTTGAGACCCCTGATTGACTCTGGTCCAGACCAAATATCTCTAAAAAGATACTCGGTGGTCACTTTAGTTGGCTCTGGTTTAGGTTCACACTTGTATTTGTGTCAGAGGAACATATAATGCTTTCAGTTAATCATATGCATAAAGCTGTGCCTCTACGTATCGTACAAGGTATGTGACGTGTACATTGTCCGCCAACTTCACGCGCACAACGCAACATGAGGTCTTCCGGGTCACATATACTCGTAGGACTTTCCTTTCTATGGCAGATTTTTTACCAGCTGATATGAAATCTACAGGATATCGATCATATAAAAACGTCAGAAAGATTCCCTGATATGGGCTGCAAGTAGATGTCGTTTCTGATGATTCAGCAAAACTGTAATGAACACCGCCACACCTTTTGTTAAAAAGAGGCAGGTTTGTTTAATCTGTTACGCTTCTGGGCTTGCATTTAACTCCTATTTTTTCCACTCAGATTTCTGTTGGGTGTTGCTCTGTGCAACCCGCCTGGTCCAGCCAGCTCCGAAATCTGCCCAGCCTCAAACCAGGGTGCACAAAATGAGTGTCAAGAGCGCTAGCCATAGAACTAAAAGCCGGGACTGTCAACTCCTGTCCCGCATTAATCTTAAGGTGTCGGGGAGTGAGGCTTTACCAACACACAGCTGCACCAGCTGGCATTCGTTACACTTGCATCGCCTGGTTTCGCTCTCATTTGGAGAAATCATATCATGTTTTGGTCCATTGGCGCAGCTGGCATTCACACTTGCCTCACTCAGGACCAGTGTCTGCTGGCAGATGGACCCGCCTCTCAGGCGGTCTCGACCCCCCCCGAACAAACGGAGTAGAGTCCACTTCAATCAGACCACAAACCCTTATTGTAGTTTTCTGCCAAATCATCCAGATTAGTAGGAAGCAACTCTATTGTCTACTTATGTAATCAGCAGATATATGCAGACAAAAGGTCTCCTGGTGAGCTTGTTCCCAGCAGGAGGCTAACTGGAGTTTTGCTCTTTGTGCCTCATTTGCACTAATAATCACATAAGGTGAACGCTGGTTCACTCAGTAAATTCCACCAAATGATAAAACTGATCCTCTCAGTCTCTTTCTACCTTTGTTGTCATAAAAAAGCGGTTTGGGACTCTGGACTCCAGAAACGAGTCGCCCTCCTCTAATCTAAAGGTCCATGAGCCACAAATCAGCCAATTTCGCTGATAAAAGCAGCACTGGGATGGATCGGAATGTGATGGGAGATAGTAGCGACATGTCAAAGGCCACAGGGCTCCAAAAATCTATCGTGCTAAAGAGCTCATCTGTGAGCAAACTCCCTCTCCCCGGCGTTGAATGAAACAAGAGCTGAGGAGCTGGAATACATAACAAAGAGATGAGGACAAAACATCCATACACACCACAAGTGCTTGTGCATGTTAAAAAAAAATGCACTTGTGTGAGCATTTATGCAAATGTGTTTGGATGTCAGTGTGTGTGCGTGTGAATCATCAGTGTGCACAGCTCCAACACTGCACCCATTCATGCACTGAGAAGAGGGATGTTTCATCGTCACTGACCTTTTCAGGCTGGCCTCTGGAGGAGAATTATGACAACCGAGCCAGGCCATCCTCGGCATAACAACACACGTCAAGGATGGAACACAAACAAGTAAACAACACAAATATAAGGCCATGCCAAGCAAATCCAGGGAGTTAAACTGTGTGGATGTTAGTGTTGGAACACCTCGACCCTGTAGGTGTCAAGGTGGAGTGAGAAGAAGGCATAGGAAGTTGATGGTCCAACCCCCGATTGATTAATGAATTGATTGATTAAGTGGGATGTCCCAGGACAGAGTGTATTCTAAGCTACTGCAGTGATGTGTGTCTGTGTGTGAGTACATCTGCACCACAGATCGAGATAGACTTGTTGTCAATATCAATCTATCCTTGTTGGATGCCTTCAGAGTATTTTCAACTGTCTGAATAAACATATGCTTTATTTACAAAGACTAAAAAAAAGAATTCCTAATATTTGAAAGGCGGAAATTGTAAGTAAATATTTGCCTCATTACCTCCACCCTGAGTTTGGTTCTGACAGGCGCTTTCGTCATGTTCGGGGAAGTTTTTCCCTTCACCAAGTGCTCACTCAAGGGGGATTTGCTGGGTCTTTTTAATTATATGAGGTGCACCTAAACCTGCTCTATATGATGAGAGATAATTGCTATTCTCACTTGGTGCTTTAAAAATAAAATCCAATGAAACTGACTTGAAGTGACTGCACTAGAAAGATCACTGATCGAGTGCACTGCTATACTTAAAACTACAAGAGGCAGAACAAAGAGAATAACACAGGTGTGGGGGCGTGCACGTGTCCCTGTCACTGTGCACACGCAAGTGTCAACCTTTGTGCCTACACCCCAGGGGACGCTCATGTATCTGCTAACTTGCAGGAGGCTGAACAAAGCTGACTGCAGCCAACGCAGGAGGCGAGGTGCAATGCTGCAGTAAACAAGTGGTCCTCCGTTTATGTCGTTCCGTGTTACAACGCTCCCATAAGTGAAATAACTTAATTTTGGTTCGTACACACAAGTGCAAGTTACACGGAAAGAATGCAGTGTGTGCCTGGAAGGATAACATCATGTCACAGTTAACTTTTTTCACTTCATTCTGTCCCCCAAGCAGCAGTGCACCAAAGAAAAAGAAAGCCATCACCTTGACAGTGAAGGAAGACACGCCCACCAATATTGACCGCTCTTTTGGTCCCAACCGCTCGACTGTCGCAATCATCATTAAGGATAAAGATTATTGAATGCTAATGAATGCTTGAGGGGTCATGGATTCCGTGAGCTGTTACAAGGAGATCTAGGAGGAGGTGAGAAGGTTATCCTTTCAGAAGACGATAGAAAGGTCTGCAAGTCCTCTAACCCCATGTATCTACCTCAGCTCCTTCTGCAGATATTATCCCAATAAACCTGTCTCTCCCCCCTTTGCAACACCCTCTTCCAGTGTGCAAGAAAACCACAGGGATAAACGTTTCACAACCCGCAGACCATCTGTAATACACAAAAGGTAGATATGCAGTAGTTGTGGTGTAGTTATGGTGTTGGGGCCGCAGCTCCCAAACTACAGCGAGGCTCTGAGGTCAGGCAGCAACACAGGAAGCAAAAGAAAAATACTTTTCTTCCCTTGGCTTGTTATTTGACAAAAGCCCAATCAGAGAGCCCAGCAGAGCACAGAGAAAATGCTGCTGATTGCATCCTAATACACACAAAGCCAGTAGCTTGTGCACAAACACACACAAACACACACTGATTACGTCCTCCCTGGTGTTCCTCTCTCCTCATCCCCGGTATCGGTTACACGGTAAAGCTGTGCTGTTGGAGGATCAGCGTTTTTTGGCGCAGGGCAGTTAGAGTTTGGGAGCTTAACCTCTAGTCCAACACAGAAGGGAGGGAGTTGGAGGCCCATCGAGCCCCTGAGCCTCCCCAGCACAAATAAACAGCTACATCACAAAAATGTCTGGCAGATTTGAAACAATTTCCTGAAGGATCTGTCAGTGTGCAGCAGGAGAGGAGAGGTGGGGAGGATCTAAGGCTGGAGCGAATGGAGAGAGAGAGAGAGAGAGTAGAGAACGATTATGTTGCGGGGGGAAAAGAAAAGGAAGAGAATGAGTGAAAGAAACAAGAGCTGTGGGTTTGGATGTTAATCAAACCATCATGTGAGAAGCTGAATTATAGCACATACTTATTTGATGACACTTTATTTTCAGCATCCATCCATCAGCGTGAAGTAACTGTGGTCACCAGCATTCACACCCAATGTCAGCCTGAAAAGATCTAGTCTAAGCCACGCTTGGTTTTAGTGTGCAGCCTCACATGCACAAACACACCCCGTGAAGGAAACGTGATGTACGTGTGCATGCTGTTTACCGTTTTCCTTTCTGCAGCTCTGTTTGCACGTGTGCGTAACTTTATAAGTTAATATAGATTTGAATTTGCTTATGTGGCTTTGAGGCTATTTATTCCTGTGTTTGCACGCTCACGTTCGTCTGCTCCTGTTGCTGCATTTGTGTCCGTGCGGTCATGCTGGAATGGAACACGGACATTTTGCCACTGAGCTGAATTCACAGAAACGGGCTTGGTCCTGGCCTGCAGAGCAGTATTTATACTCCCTATTTATCCGTTGGACAACCACAGCAATCTCTATCACCGCCTTATGATTCATGTTTGTTTGCTTTGCTCAGAGCAGATTCAATTTCATCAGCGAAGATTCTTTTCTTGCTTCATCCCCACCCCCAAAATTGGCTTTCTGGAGAAATGTTCACACCACCCCTTGTCTAACAGCCCACAGAGCACGTAGTGGTTTCCCTTAGAACGGATAAGACATTAAAACTAATAACCTCCATAATTATACATCCATATTTCTCCGATGAGATTGTGCAAACAAGCTCAGGTTCCAGCTCGAGCAGGAGAGCTTCTTGGCAGGAGCCGTCTGAGGGTGCAACTGAGCGGCTGTTGGAAAACAAAGTCATTTCAGAGTGCGCTTTGGAAAACAGAAACCGCTGTTCTTTCGCCGCTTGGAGGGGGGAGAGCGAGGCCCATCTGACAGAGGGCTGTGATTTCAGCTTAGCCATTGGCCCAAGAAGAAAGAATATGTCTTGTTGGCAAAGCACAGCCCAAACAATCCCAGACTGGAAGAGGAAATATGCATTTGCATGTGTTAAAAGGAGTATAAGCTGCCATTACTTTATCTTGCGCTTATATTTTCTTATCCAGAAACACACCGCAACATTTCAGCATCAGGACAATGACGCTCATCTGTTACATTTGCTCTTCCCGAACATTAATCTTTCCAGCAGTCTTAAAATGTCTCCTCTCTTTCTGCCTGCAGCTATTTTGAGGTTTTAAAAGCACTAAGATGGGTTTGACATTGCGGATGGAAATAAATGAAACCAAGAAGCTTAGTTTCAACTATTGAGACGTGCCCACAGAGAATAGGAACATTGTGAGAGAGGTTGGAAAATGAGGTTGAGAAGACATACATGAAAACAAAAAAAAAATGATACTCACACAAGTATCGATTGAGTACGATTACTCTCATAAAGTATCCATGTCAATTAATAAATGAAAAAGGCGAATGTGTCACTTCCACGTCTTTTATGGCTACTGATGGTAGCGTAAAATTGAACCGATCCATTCAGGTCACGTGACCACTGATCAGAAGGACAGTGACTCCATGCTGGAGTCTACTAACACAACAACAACACTTGTTAATACAGACATTAAACTACCGATACTTCAAGTAAAAATCACATATTCCTCTGTGCACACTACTTTAAATATTTTAATCAATTCTAGTTTTGATCATAAATACTTAAATACTAGATATTTGATTGATTTCAGCATTGTTACGTTTCTAATGAGGACTGAAGTTGATCCAAAGGTATGAAAAAGATTTAGGGATGACAAATGATTACAATTTTTTAATCAGATTAACCAGTTTTCAAATACATTTTTTAATTATTGTAATTTATTATGGATAATTTGTTATGAAAAATACAATTTAAGTTGTTGAATGAACAGGATTTGTCATGTGTTTTATTCTTGTAAAAAAAAAAAAAAAAAAAAAGTAACCTGAACTTAGGTAGGGATGCGTACAAAAACGGAACGTCACGAGTGCCGACGCAAACATTCGTAACGGGAGAGAAAAATTGAGTAGCTATCGTTGCCTCATTTCGATGCTAAATTAATGCCCGCTTGTGCACGTGACGTCTCTGTCGCGCTGTACACCAACACTCAACACTTCCTCAAAATCGACGAATCAGAATCAAGCCAGGGTGCATTCATGAAAACCACAATTCTGACCATCAACAATATAACACAAGCAGCAATTAATGTAGGATTAACTAGCAAACACCATTGTAACGGTAGTCTAACATCGCCATATTTGTGTATCAATGATCAATTTCTGCTCCGACTGTGCGGAATGTATGCACTTAAATGACTGTAAAATCTTTTTTGCACATTGCCTGTGTTGTGTATTGTTGTTGGTTTTGCTGTGCTAATTATCAGAATTTGTTGTAGATTTTATATCATATTGGTGAATTTAATGCTTACGTTATTTTATATTATTGATTTAAATTACTATTCTTTTCAACTTGCACACCAAAATAAAATGTTTGTCAGGCACCGTTTCAGAAGTATAGGTACCGGTATCGGGTAATATATAAACGATAGCCAACCTTAGTCTTAGTGAGGCACACAAACATATTTAGAGACTTTAAAGGATGAATAATGACGGGTGGGATGATTAGAGGAGGGGGGGTAAAATATTCTAATAAGTGTGTGTGTGTGTGTGTGTGTGTGTGTGTGTGTGTGTGTGTGTTAGGAGATGCACGAAGCTGACTAATTGAGATGAATACATGAATATAAAATCTAGGAGGAAAGGGTTCTGTCGTAACCAATGACGACCATTCACTTGTAAAGCCACGTGAGCAGCCCTCCCTTTACAACAAAGTCTTCGTGTACCCCCCCCTCAACCCCACTCTAAACAAACTCCTCTCTAATAAACGAAAGGCAATAACGCCATGCCTGCTAACCCCCAAGGAGTGAAATATCCAAAAGAGAAGTAGCAGAGGCAGCCTGGATAGATTTGCAAAGCAAGCAAAAAGTCGCATATTACACCGGCAGCTTCATAAACACTCAGACAGGGGAGGGGGGTTAAAATCTCCTTATCCAGGGCCGTGCTGCTCCACCGGGGCTAACCTGAGCTGTTAGCAGGGTTTACTTTGAAAAGGAAATCCGTTAAGTATTGCTGATTAGCTGCTTAAAACTCTAATCGGTATAATCAATGACAGTAACACCGAGACAATGTGCAACTTTGATTTTCATCAGAACACCTTTTTTATAAGAGCTTTGTGACATCATCATTTAACCCCATAGCAACGTCATCCTTCATCGGAGGTATCGTGCACCATTTTTCATTCATTGACGAGACTTTAAAGTTAACTGTATGCTGCAGCCTTTCAAAAGTAAGGAAAGCTGTAAGTGATTTTAAATGTCGACTATGTGATAAATGTGCAATAACACAATGTGTCCTTTGTTCTGCATTGATAAAAAGCATGCACGAGGCTCGACCATTTAGACAAAAAGAAAATGCGCTGCAGAGTCTCTTTCCTGTAATTCAAATCTTCGCGTGATTTTACTGAGGGAGGTTACCAGATGTTAAAAACCCATTTAATTGCAAGTTGGAAAACGTGTGAGTCATTTGCATCTCTATAATCTGACATTCAAAATGCCTTTGTCTTCTCAAGAGCGCAGCTGACAAATGCGAGTCTTTTGAATAGGGGGCTGTGATTTGATTATGGTAATTTTATGTTAACTCTAAAAGATGACATTTAACATTTTTTAGGAACAAATTACTTTTATTGCAGTACACCAGATCGCTGTAATACTTGACGTATTGTATAAAAGCGCATGTGAGTTACTGTAGTGCCATGCATGTGCACAGACGGCGTGTTGGTGTGCTTGCGTCCTTGCAAATGTAGGGTAAGGGGGATCTGGTGATCTGCTGTAACCCTGGCCAGGGATTTTCAAACTTGACCTTCAACTCTCCCAATGGCAGGCCAGTTTGTAAAATAAGATTGTGTAGGGTGTATATGATCCAAATTGGGGGACGGGAAGGGGTGGCAAGAGTGTATGTGTACGTTGTTAAGCAAAAATAAATACAGGAAAACAGCCCACACCAGAAAATAACTGTTGGCGACATGCAACATGGCTCCTAACCTTAATCCTGTCAGGTGTGAGATCATCCCTCTGTGTCAAATACAGCTGTCAAATGTTTTCTTGTGTCTAAAGCCAGCTTGAGCGACCATGCATAGGTTGTAGACAGAACAAACCATGATTCTAAATAGACACTTCCACGGCTTGTTCATCCTTAGGCCAAGATTATCTGTCCCTCGCTAGTAGTTGAGATACTTTCCCAGGATTTAGCGGCAAAACCCCGAGTGACAACACAAAAAACATCCTTGCTGTTTGCTGCGAGCCATTACGGGGAAGTCCTCTGAGGGTGTGGGAGCATGTACCCCGGTTGTGACAGCTTTTCCAGGGTGCAAGTCTGCGGATGTCAGGGTCCACGGCGGCACACTGAGATAGAGAGTGACAGCTGTCGTGAA
Organism: Dunckerocampus dactyliophorus; assembly: GCF_027744805.1. Taxonomy (NCBI): domain Eukaryota; kingdom Metazoa; phylum Chordata; class Actinopteri; order Syngnathiformes; family Syngnathidae; genus Dunckerocampus; species Dunckerocampus dactyliophorus. The sequence continues at coordinate 18,714,757 of NC_072829.1, read as the reverse complement.
GGATCAGGCTTACCCTGCCGACTACTCAAGGAATCAAGGGAGAGGACTAGAGGAGTGCATGAGGACGGACTGCTTCTGTTTACTGCCTCACGGCCTCGGCCTTATATAGAACTCACAGTCACAGCCCGGGGAACCACACAAAACATCAGATTTCATATCAGAAGTCACTGCTGTAGACAGAATAGGCTATAGAGAGAGAACGTACTGTATATACAGTATACATGTACACACTGTAGTTAGGGCCGCAACTAATAATTACTTTCTTCGTCAATTCATCTGAAACTTCTAGTTTCAATTAATTGAGTAATTGATTAAGCACCTAGATGGACCAAATAAATAGGAACCAAACGTAAACACTTAGTGGTTTGGTCCTCAACGCATCGGAAAAGACACAAAGCTAAAGGTAAATAATTGGTCTGCTTTCATGGGTGAGAAGGAAATTTAAAATATTCACATTTAAGAAATTTTGAAATCAGAGGCTCTTTACACTTTTAAATCCAAAACGATGAATCAAATACCAAAATAGTTCTCGATTAATTGGATAATCGATTAAACATCAATTCCCTAATTACTTGTTGCAGCTCTAACTGTAACATATGATATACACGCTCACTGGCCTTAAAAAGTCTTTGCGGGTTGTTTAGGCTACATCTGAATAACTTATATGTCACCTCCTCGCATTACATGAACAGACGCCTATTTAGCCTGGTGTTCTCCATTTTATTGTTATTACTATAACTTGCCTTTCAAGCTCAAATGTCTGTTCTCGGTCTCTGATTTTATCAAATAAATGTCGCCCCAAAAATGCGACTTATATATGGTGTTTTTTCTCTTCATTGTGCATTTTTAGCTGGTGCGACTTATACTCCGGAAAATCCGGTAATGGATCCTCTTGTAAATAACTACAGTACATTTTGATATGAGGATCCATGCATGACACCATCCTATCTTTTTACAGTACCAAAAGTGAAAAAAATCCTAGGTCCACACATTTATTAAATTAACAGTCCAATATTGTTATTTTTTTATATTATGTTTAATATTAAGTTTAACATAGAATACTGAATGCAAGTTTCAGTGCCAGTGTTGTATTGATCAGAATAATGCCTCCCCGAGGCGTTGTGTCAATGTGGACTCTCTTGGATGTAACCCAACTTCCCATAGCTGACGTCATGTTCTTCTTCTTTAGACCACAAAATACACTTTTTCAGCCTCAATCAACAGCAACTCTGCTCATCAACAATCAGTTTCACAGAATAAACAGAATAGAAAGATGGATTAATTGCCTATTACGCCTGTGCCTAATCCACATAAACCAATATTTAATGTGTGCTTCACTAGCCATGTCCCAAATGTTTTTTAATTACGCTGCTAATTAAACTATGACAAAGTATTAGGGCACACTTAGCAGAAATAAATAGTTCAATGAAATTATAAAAATTAAAAAAATACAGGAAAAAAATAGTCATAACGTGGAAAAATATTACATGAACAAAGAAATAATTTTAACAAATAAATGTCAAATCCCAACACTAATGTAAATACCATCAATTCTGAACTTTGAGTAAACCAAATTTAAAGAGAATTTGTTTTGTACATATATAGGCCACAGGTGTCCACGTTGCAACATGAGCTGTTTACTCAGACAGCCACACTATAAACCTTGCAGTCCTACCTACACTCCGTGTTCCCAGTGTCATTTGTTAGCTGCGATGAGCGAGACGTGAGACACTAATAGGGAACGTGAGCTGGGTTTAGACTGTCGTGAGACAGGTTAGTTTTACCCTACTGATGATGTGTTGTTGCAAAAAAAAAAAAAAAAAATGTTCCCTATTCTTGGAAAACTACTGTTTTTTGTTGCTTTAAAATTATGTCCTCCTATAATTAGACTTTTAGTTTCATAAGATTCAATTTTTTTGTATTTATGAAATTAGACTTGAAATTCTATCATGTTATTCCCCCATTGAACAAAAAAAGGCAAGTACACAGAGGCAATAATGTTCAGTTTTAAGTGACAATGCCCATTGAACAATGTCTACTATGGTGGGTGTAATTTACTGTGGGGTAGAACTATACTTTATCATACTTCATCCCTCTTGTGTGGCTTAATAAGGAAACCGGGTGTACCTAATGTGACAGTTTTTGTATGTGTATGTGTGTGTGTGGGTGTGTGCGTGTGTGTTTGTGTATATACAGTATATGACATCCTTCCTGTCTTTTGCTCATTAAAATTCTTTTAGTTGAAAATCCTGCAGTCTTAAGTCTGAGGCATTCTGCGCTCTCTAGCCTCTAAACACAGCACAGCTATTTTCCACACAAACATCTCATTCTAAATCCCATGTTTAGACAACACAATGAAATGCAGCCAGTTTGTTTAGTTATGCGTGTGTCTGTGTGCTGTGTGTGAGGGGGGTGAGGGGTGATGATGGACGGCACAGGCTGGAGCTGGTCTGGAGTTTAGATCAGTGCAGGGTTATCATTACTGACCCCTGCTGTGTTTCTGTGACCGTTTGTCCGTGGGTTCTGACTTCCAGTCCCTAAACACACATACACGCACGCACGCCTGTCAGAGCTTGCCTGGGATGCACAGAACCGAGCGGTGGACGTCCCCTGCGGTGACACAAGGGCAGAGGACAGCCACACAAACACCACCATTTGTTGCTTACTTTACCCCACACCCTTTCTTGCTTGTTCAGCCTCAGTAATGGTGGAGTTGATCAAGGAAAACGCATACGGAGTCACGGGGTCAAAGTGCGGGGTGGAGTTTGGAATGTCCACTCCCTTTGCATCTTCCTCTGATCTCAAACAGCGTCTACCATGTTAATTGGGCCAGATATGCTCGGCCTTTGATTTACACCACATTCTCAGCAAAGACATACACAAACACACAGCAGACTCTACGGTACAGGAAAAGCAGGAAACATACGTTCACTTCTCACTGTCTGTCTCTAGGGCTTTGGAGAAGTAGCACATATAGCAGCACACGGCTGGCATGGCCATTTTATACATGATAGATGAAGTGAGTCACGGTGTATGCACAGGCTGCGGGATAATAAATAAAGAAAGCATGTCCTGTTGCAAAGGACGACAACATTAACACACTACAAAGACAAATACAACCTCTGATTATTGCTGACGCGGGAGACTTACAGTATATGAGGCTAATAATGATGCACCATCATAGCGATGGAGCCTGTATGTCTGAAACGCCGCAGGCAAGTATTCCTCCAGTCGCTATTACCGAGACACTTTCACACAGCAGAGGCATCAGAGAATGCCAAAGTAACCTCTGAGAAGTTTGCTACATTAAATTAAATTAAGACGGATGGCCACAAATGTATTTGTTGACTTGTGTAAAAACAGTAATACCACAGTGTGGAATATTAGAGTAATACAATGTAACTTAAAGTATGGACTCAACCACGCATGTCAGCGTTTCCAGCATGGCCGCAATCTATCTGTGGTGTATGGTTGTGCAGGGGTGCAGAGGTCATCAGCCTAATTTGCTTAATTGGCCATGACACCAAACTCCAGCCAGAGTAAGTTTCAAAAACTCAGACTCTGTGTTTGTGTGTGAATAAGTAAGATGGAGCTTTTTGGCTCCTGTCATCAGAAATGTGTGACATTATCTCATGTTTTTAAAGCTCATTTAACATGAAGTTATTGACTTACGGGTGTTGGTTTCGTTTCATTCAGTGCTAGACGTGCTTGCGTGCGATTAAAAAAAAAAAAAACATTCATGAGGTTTCCTGGGCTCCATGTAAGTGTGTAGTGATTTTAAAAAGAATATACGCATCACTGTACATCTAATATCTCACTATATTGATGGACAGATGCATTACAATGCGAGACCAAGTCACTTGAGGCACGCACATACAGTATGAGGCATGTTAGGATGCCATCTGCTGTACGCAATTGTCATGACAAGATGCACTGTCCCATTATAATGTGTTGTGAGCGAGGGAGAACAGGTAGCGTCAAATCTATCTGTGGCGGTCCAAATTTAACACAAATAAATGAATGTATGGAAACTAATGTATATAAAAGAAAAAAAATACCACACCAATAAAATGAGTAAATACGAGCACCGTATACACCAGTGGTTCCCAAACTTTTCACAGTCGCGAACCCCATCAGACATTTGAGTTGGAGCCGTGTACCCCCTACTCCTGCACACTTAAACATAAACCTTTTTTTACTCTTCATTAACTTGAAATACCGAACAGGATTAATTGATTAATTGATTTTATTGTAAGGAAGTAATTCTGGTTGAAGAATTTGGTGATGAATAAAGTATCTGCAGCAAGTATCATCCTACGTGTCTTTTATTTCAGCCTGATGTTGGGATCCTTCTGTTTGAATGGGCGGAACTTGAGCTTCACTTTTGTCAACTTGCAATCGCTATTATTTAAGTCTGCATATTAATTTGATTCCAAATTGAAAGGGAAAGTTTGACAAACCTGATGAAGCAGTATCCAAAGTATAAAAATACAAGCAGTGATACATTGACATACTGTACATACATACATTGAGAGGTTTTCACAGTGCGGGGATTGGAACGCTTATATAAATTAAATCTTCAAGATTAAACACTCTTAATGCACAACATAATCATCAAACTTACTTACTTATTCATATAACTCACACAGAGCAATGAAGAACTCCTTCTGTCTCCTTCCTCCTTTCTGCTCCGACTTGTGCGCTCTGCACTATGAGGTGTTCAGGCGCACTCGTAATTGTGAGTGTTCGGCGCTAATTGTTAAGGAAGCGCCCATCAGGGTTTTATGCTGCCGATTCCGATAATCCAGGACTGAAATCATCCTATACCGACCTCACGGATTAATGATACATTTTTCAGTGTATTTATGATACGTGTTATTGACCATATGATGTGAAAAAAGAAATGATAAAACTACCGTAATTTAGACAAAAACATATTTGATTTACTTTTTCAAGAGAACGCATCACTTGTGAAACTTACAGAGGATGAGACAACTTCTTTAAGGAGACTTTGGACGTGAGAGTACCGTGGTGGAGCTCTAGCAGGACTTCCAGGTGAGCGAGAGAGCACTCGGCGAACCCGTTGTCTTCCACTCCGCTAACAAAGGCTGGTCATCTCATCCGATGCATTCAATTATTTTTAGGGTTATTAGCTTAGCCTTCTGACCGTCACGCACATACGGGCGAGTGTCCACGTGGCTGCGCTAGCTGCCGTTTGATGATCACATCGTGAGCCTCGAAAACTCACCATACTCCGTCAAGTGTTTGTGCTTCAAATGCCGTATTAAAGCTTTTCAACGTGCTATACCCGCAAGATAGTTTTCGTGGCATGCGTTGGTAGTTAACTTCCACACGGCAAACATGACGTTTTTGTTTTGACACTCCTGCACACTGTCAAGGAAAGTGAAGAAAAGGACGCTGCCCAAGACGTTAGTTAAAGCAAGACACTACACTGCACGCAGGGATCGCTGCGGGATGCAATAGTACTAGCCACAGGAGATAGGTTTTTGTGACCGGCATAGAAAGGCATTTATCACGTGATCGCGTGATTTTTCATGGAAATCAACTGATACTGATCAGTGGCCAGTCGAGCAGAGCATCCCTACTAATTGTTTTTCATTTTTATTCACGTACCCCATATGACAATTGGCGTACCCCACTTTGGGAACCCAGGGAATACTCACTTTATTGCTTTTTTCTTATTGCTATGTTTTTCTTATTAATGTGTAAAACTGTAAATGGAATACCCCATCACACTGTATGGTCTGGTTGTGTTTTAAAGGTGGTTTTGTTGCCTTCATCTTTAGCCCGCTGTTCTGAGATCTTTTTTCTGTGAACATTACTAAATCAAAAGTTGAAAAAAAACAACTAAAATCGATTAATATTTAATCCCATTGTTTAAAACAACCTGCCAATATTCTCATTTGATAACCTGAAACCTCAGAACATATTTTATGAGTATTTTTATAGAATATGCCAAAACATATGTACTACACTTATACTCCACCGCCTGTGATGCTGTACTAAAAGAGCAAGGAAAAGAGTTTGAGCGGAGGTACTAATACCCAAAGTGTTCCCTAAAGACATTCGGGTATCATAAAACCTAAATAAATGATTTTTCAAGCCCACAAGATACTTGGCCACTGGAGCCGCTTGATAACGTCATCATCCTTCCTTCCATTCTGACTTTGAGGGTGAGTTCACAAATATCGATTGAACTGCTGCAGAACAAAGGCAAAACATATGTGGTATTTAATTTGTCTTGAGGATGAATTTGGACTTCAGAGGGTGCTGAACATCTGTATCACAGTTATTTATTAAGAATACAACAATAAAAGGGTTTCATGGCGCTCTACGCCATAAAGTGCACGCTATAATCCAGTTTATGTTGTAAAAGAATATTACTGGATAAGTACGCTTCTTCCACTTGTAGGTGCTGCTGATACATGAATGAGATGGTTGATATTAAAAACTATTCATTCATTTTACAATCTAACATTGTTGTTAAGTTGATGATTTTGTCTAAACCCAAGATTTTTTTGAGAGTTTTTTTTTTTTTTGTGGGACTTTATGATAGCAATGCTGTTAAATCTAGTATTTCATTAGCCTGTTTAAGATTCCATTGCTTTTATTTCAGGTGAGTAAAATGTACACAGTAATAAAATGCTGGAGCTGGCTGTGGTGGAATGCATGTTTTCCTTAATGTGATGTAAAAACACTGCAATGTTTCGTCATCCAAAGCCCCAAATGCTACATCTGCATATTTAAGTGTAAGCGTTATGAAAGGGATTTTTAAGCTGATCTTCTCATATCAGTCCAAAAATATGAGTTCCTCGTAGGAAAAAGTCCATTTTGACCTTAAACATTAGCCAAGTACATCACTTTGGGCCGTTGCCATGGTGATGCTGCAGTCACCACTAAAGGACAGTTTAAATAAGGAGCCCCTGGCCACACACGTCAGTGTTCAACAGTGTGTGAAGCAGAGTGTATTACTTGTTCCGTCAAGCTTCCCTGGTTAAATGAATGTTAAAGCATGTCAACAATACATCATCTTTCGTAGGAAACTTACAAGTGATGTAGTAGTTGACGTTCCTCTTGAATTCCAGGCCCATGTAGTTGGGGCTGAATTCCTGGAACTTGATGGTGAACTTGATGTCCTTCTCTGGCTTATTGCAATTGACCAGGACGTTCGGATCAAGGACCGTGCTGCAGGTCTCCGCCTGCTCCTTCTTGACCAAGTACAGCTTGTAGTACTCGTACTCTCGGCCTTGGTCGGCTCTGGGACAGATGATATCCAGCTTGTCCCCGATGTCTGGGTAGATAATCAGGCCTTTGCCAGCCACAAACCTGTGAGGCACAAAAAAAAGACAGACTGTTAAGTAACACATTATAATGGAAGTCTGGAAAAGCAGCTGCATAATTCCAAAACAGTTTATACAGTCCTAATACTTTGGGCTTTAATGTGTTTTAAGTCCTGTGACATTGGGCTTTTAGGCAGAGCTGTTAATTTGGGCCTACAAAAACACAGCAAGTTACGGCTTGACAATGTTCAGTGTGCACAAATCCTCAGAGGTTCCTTCACATACTTGGGTCTGAATCAAAGCATACCAAATGTTTGAAGGAAGGAAACAACAAGGCCACACACAAAATGGCGCCCATAAAAAGAATGAGGGCCAGAGTGTGACAGCATATACTACATACGGTATACTGTAACTGTACATGTATAAGGCCTGTGTGTCAACATGGAATCTATTTAACATCAAAGGTCCGAGTATGTGGAGGCAAACAGAGTGCGGGGTCAGGCTTCCTGGTTCATCTTCCCACTGGCTGATCATCTGCTAGGGGATTAAGATAATCCATCTGGCCTTACTGTACCGCTCCACCTCGCTCGCTGATGCCAACTCAATCAGATCAGCTCCTATTCTCTTTTATTCACAAAAGGTTGAGGACAGGAGGCAAGTGTGTGTATGTGTCTAAGTGTGTGTGAGACGAGTGGGGGTGGGGGTACACCGAGGACCTGCAGTGTATTTGCGCAGTGGTGTGTATGTTTATGCAGGTCAGCATGTGTGTGTGTATGTGAGATAGTTGTTCAGCAAAATGGGCTGAGGTTGCGGTCTGATGAGAAGAAGTGGGGGTGGGTCAGACGGGCTGAATCATTGTTCTGGACTTGTTTGAGGCTTAAAATGTCAACATGGTTCAGCTCTGCTGTCCCAGTTAGCCAAGCATTAACCCAGACAGCCGGACTGACCACGGGTGTGTGTGTGTGTGTGTGTGTGTGTGTGTGTGTGTGTGTGTGTGTGTGTGTGTGTGTGTGTGTTATGGTTGCAGACAGTGAGCACAGCAGCGGGCCTATCTCCGAGATCTGCCCATGCCAGCAGATTTAAGCAGGATTTAGCTGCGTGCAATGCATTTGTTGTTCTTTGTGATCCCTCACATTTTAACAAGACATCAGGGGCCGGCGGCCTCACCGTCTCACTGAGAGTATAATCTCACCTTATCTGCACCCCCTTATTTCATCATAGTCCACATCATTTCACCACTAAATAACTGACACTTCAGACGTGCCCATGGAGACGACTTTTAAAGAGAACAGAGAGCACATTAATGTATCGGGGTGACTCCTGCTCTTTTTCTGGCAGACTGTCAGCCATTGTAAGAAGCAATCGTCACATTTTAGACCTCCCCCACCACATGGAAATGAACATGATCGGATTAAGGCCATTTCACCATTCATGAGCATCTTTCTTTGACAGACATTCCTCAATAAATGCCTTCAATCACATAAAAGGATACAGTTTATCCCCACTTCTCGCTGGGGTTACTTTCCAGGACCACCGGCGATATGGTGAAAAAACGCCTGCGATCCGATCGAGATCCAAATAAAAATGTCCAGGGGTGCACAATAAACATCGAACAGATAATCGGGCTGATATTAGGAATTATGACATCATACCAATAAATCCGACAACACTGGAAACTAGCTTCTTTCCTAAAACTTGGGCCGCGCTGTAAACTGCCTGTCGTAAATGTCCCCTGAGCTCACAGTAAACAAACCTGGCGTCGATCATGTGGGACTTCTTCACTGCTTCAGATGACGACATTTTGGGTGCTATCTCCACCAAACATTCTGCAAACATTCCGCGAGGAGGTGAAAAAACATTGAGTTTCAACACATCAAACCTTATCAAAAAAAAAACAACCTTATTAGCCGCAAAGAAAGACCTGGGGCTTGTTCCGATCGCCACATTGTTTGAGAAGTGCAAAAACTTTGCCAGAGACAACCCTGTAATCAATATATTAAGAGATATACATAAGTTAACGGTTATCTGTATTGGTCTTGAGAAGCAGGAAGTTATCGCTATCTGTATCGGCTTGAAAAAAATCATGCATCCCTAATAATGTCTATTTTTGACACACAGCTTGCCCCCCACCCCAAAAACCCCCATGCTAGCTTGACGTTGACATTCTCCCCCGATTTCGGATCTACATTTGCAATAAAAGTGACTGCTCTTATTACATTAGATTCAGCTCCAGGTTTAAGCCTGAAACACGTCTCACACACGTATTAAACAAATTTAAAGTCATGAATGATAAATGTAAGATCATCGATGAACAGATGGAACTGGAGTCACATTACACAACTATGGTGCATTCAAGGCCCAGAGAACAAAGTGCGAAATCTCAACACTTGATGAAGACATAAACATGTATACATTGCGGGCTTTTTAACGGTGGTGCATGTATGCTATATGTTTTACCTGTATGAGCAAATATATTTACAAATTTACAGACTTATGGTGAATTAAAAAATGGTTTCTGTAAAAAAAACAACAACAAAAAAAATACACACACACACACACACACACACACTACCGGTCAAACGTTTTAGAACACCCCAATTTTTCCAGTTATTTATTGAAATTCAAGTCGTTCAAGTCCAATGAAGAGCTTTAAATGGTACACAGGTAAGTGGTGAAGTGCAACAGGTTAGAAAAAGGAAAGGTTACCCGAATTGGAAAAATGTGTATTTCAATTATACAAAAAGGCCTGTTTCAGGGACTACGAAATGGGTCAACAATTTAAAGCTGTTCTGCAGAAATGGAGGTTGATCAAGCCTTGGCAGTTGATGCAACTAATTCCTACAGGTGTTCCAAGTTCTGGAGTACTTCCTACCTCCTCTGTCTGCATAACAACAGTGTTCGGAACTCACTGTGGTACTATACCCTCATGAACATCAGTTGAACAGCCTTTCACTTGGAGAAAGTAACTTGTTGCTACAAAAATGGAAAGAAAAAAGGGAATTAACGATGGAAGAGAGACAGACCATCTTAACACTTAAAAATGTGGGTTTTTCCTCCAGAGAAACTGGAGTGTTCTAAAACTTTTGACCGGTAGAGTATATTTTGACCAAAAACGGTGAAAGTGCGGGGATCCAAAGTAAATGAAAAATGGTCGCACCTCAAACCTCATGTTTTTGGGGGGAGTTTTCTTGCTGTTGATGATGTCATGAGGGCAAGTTCATGTCCAAGCTTGGAAGAGTGGAAGGCACTATTGTCTGATGCTCATGAGACCGGGAGGGAGGGGTTACGCTAATTCAAGGGCCTATGAGAGCGAGAATGCAGGGAATCCTTTGTCCGACGTCTTTGAACAATTTGCTGCATTTCACCAGCAACACCCCGCTTTCAAGGGTGTGTGTGTGTGTGTACGTGTGTACGCGCATACTCCATGTCCAGGTTCACGTGCATGAGTCTATGAAGACATGGACACAATCGGTCTCTAATTGGATCTACAAGATGCATCATTGAGGCATAAACATGTTTCCATGGCAACCTGCCTTTGTTGCTGACCATCCTGTCTCCTCCCCACCTGCCCTCCATGTCTCATGCACTCCCTTCTATTTCTTTTACACAATCTTATCCCCTCTCGCTTTATCCTTCACTCTTCATTCACCTCCTCAACATTTCTCATTTTGCTCCCCCCACCCTCCTCAATTGCCCTTTCTATACCCACACAAAAAACACATACCAGACAAACAAGTGTGAAGGCTGGGAGGAGAATAGAAAGACTATCACAATTAGACCTAGAATTGTTTCGCTTAACGAGTCGGCGCTCTCTAATTCTTTTTGCGGAAATTGCTTTTGTAAGTGTTGTTGTTCAAAAGGCCTCCAATCTCAATCCCGGCTCTCAAATACACGCCCAAACTCTCAGTTTTACATAGCATTTGTTCCCCTATCAAAGATAACCAAGACCATTTAGATGAATCATTAAGATTTCCAAAATCGGAGTATCTTAATATCCCTGAAGGATTTAATCACAAGCCGGCCCCTGTCATTGATTCAATTTTCCGAGCATGCCTTCTAGTTGGCGGTTAGATTGCTATCCTGCTTCTGTTTCCCAGCCTTTGTCAACTGTCTGCTATAATGAGGCTCTGGCTGCTGTGGAGGTCTGGAAGCAGCATCGCAGATGGGAAAGAAGCAACATAAAAGAAATAGGGCAGCAATTAGTGTTTAGCCCAGTTTAAAAGCCTTCCACTTGGCAAGCTGCGGGCCAACTCCCGTCCAGGATGTGAAACTAAACTGGTGGGGCTGTGACTTTGTCTCCCGTTTGTCTCTCTGCTGGCTTAATCAGCAGCACTCCATTGCTACAAACAACCACGCAATAGAGGAGGGGACGAGGGACTGAAGATTATTGTACTTTTGAGGAGGTCGAAAGGGAGAGTGTGTTGAAAAGGGAGGTTGAATTGCATCTTTCATTCATGTTGTCTAGAGATTTTCTAAGAGCTGTTGATGAAAGGAGAGAGGAAGAGTCGTGAGGATACAAACTGAGGTTTGTGGGAAAAAAAATCCCTAAATGTGAGACAGGCCTTATCCCCTCATGTCAAATGAGGTGGATCTGCCTGCACCAAACAAAATAAAGAGAATTATTTTCATAACAACCCGATGAGGTTGGTTTTGTTTCATCTGGACGGCCGCAGTGTGCGCTCAATCCTGTAAAGAGCTTATACAAACAGCACACTACAGAGAACAAAAAACAACCAAGCAAAGGAAAAGAACGGCCCCCTACCTCCAAAAACCCCCTAATACACATATTTTTTTGACATTCCACTGGTGAATATGAGCACATGATCTCACATATGCTTCACCCTCCCACCTTCCCATACACACACACGGATGTGAGAGCACACAAAAGCACCGTGGGGTGCATCCTGGACCTTCCCAAGCCGCCCCTATTCATGCGCCCTGCCCTTGCCGACTTTCATATAAAAACACCGCCTACACGAAGGCCCACTCAGAACCCCTCACAGAGCCTCAAACCGGCCCTCATCCCTCCGCCCCCGTCATCCACCCCCGTCCAGTCAACTCAGGCCTGTGCCCCGAGCGCCACACTGGCAGGCAGCCTTCGACGCTTGAATGGACGGGCCCAAAAAACAGGAACTGGGAGAGGAAGAGCTAGAGCCAGCCATATGAGGAGAATGGCGTCTAATTGATTTGTTCCTCCTGAGCAGCAGCATGAATATGCCAGACATATCAATTAAAATCCATTATCCACAACTACATGTGGAGGGTTACCAGCCAGCAGCTCAGATGCAGGTACAAAAAACATCCCTCCCACTACAACGTGGCTTCAGGATTTCTGCTTGACCTTTAAAATGAACACGAGAGTGTGAAAACAAACACACACACACATACACGCACACACACACACACACACACACACACACACACACACACACACACACACACACACGGGAGCACAATCAACACCACAACAGGTAGTCCATTCCCCTCCCTATCAGCGTGGTAATTATCGTGCCAGGAAAAATCTTCCCTTCCCAATTATCATTTCTCTTTCACATCATCCACAAAATCAGTGTGTCTTCTGACTCCCACCCCGCACATTATCACAGATGACACCTCGCATACCACCAACTTTACTGTCGCTTCAATCAATATACCATAGAATCACAGTGTGGGTTTATTTTATGGCAGATCATGAAACATGATTCAGTCTAGAGAACATAAACCCCCGTTCTGCAGAGTGTATCTTGAGTGGTGTATAATACATACTCAGTGTATATGCAGACATCCGGATTAAAGGATGATTCGCAGGCCTGCGGCCGTCTACGTTTTGTTTAATCATGAAGTACACGGGGTTCAGACTGTTCTCCACGATCAATGTGAAATAATTGTCTGCTAGTAGAAGCCGTTTCAGCCTCAAACTGTTTAGAGATCCACTGAAGATAGGACAACGCGCGCACACGCAGACACACACAAACAAAGGAAACATTCAAACTGCAGCCCGTGATGACTCCTCGCTTGATGTGCGGTTCAGGGTTGTTGACGCGTTGTGATCATTTCACATGAAGGAAAAAAGCCACGCATGGTCAAGTCGTCACGAAGCTTGAGTGAACACTGGCGTCTCCCTTTGGCGTTGAAAGCCTTAAGAAAGCGCGCTGGTCATCAGGCTTGTGACCAGCTGCTCAACCTAAGAGTTTGTATACATGACTGGATTGTGTCAAGCCGGTGCTGGGGAAGATGTTCCCATGCACGACACACACATATAAACATGCAGCCTGCGGTGTACACACACAGATTTCCTCACGTTAAACACAGTAAACAAGTCACCTCCACAGGAGTGCATAAGCAGGCCACATATACAAGCATCCTCAAATTAAAGAAAACAAAACCCCATCTGGCTTTGGAGTTGTTTAGCCGAGCAGGAGGGGGTTGATCCCTATTGTAGACTCAACTCAACGGCAGAATTGGATGAACTATAAGCTATCCAAAACCGCATTATGGATAAAATATGGCCGCAGAGACTGAAAAGCGTAAATGAATTGAAGTAGAAGAAAACGATGCAAAATCCTTTTCCACCCTGCAGAGAGATGCTTTTGTACGTGTGAAGGCAGACACCCTCACTCTCTATCACTCACACACACACACACACACACACACACACACACGCGCGCACGCACACACTTGAGTTAGTCAACAGGCTGGCACGCAGAGCAAATCGCATTCGGTGTGACTCATAACAGTTGCACACAGACAAGCTCCAACAGACATACACACACCCATCCCGACACACAGCTCCCATGTTCACCAAACAAGCCTTGTACAAGCTCACTCTCGATCACTGTCACATGGGGGGCTAGCATGGCACCGTAATGAGCTAACAAGATGACACCCAGATGGCCTTGCCACAAGGAGGAAACAAGTGGACGTGGTTATACACGAACAGCCTGAAGAGGACCGCTGAGCGAGACGAGCGTCGGGAGTCATTAGAAAGTCCGAGGAGTATAATCTGTTTCTTCTCATGGCCTCTGTGGTTTTTTCCTCCCAGCCGAGCCCATCCCTCTTTAAGAGCAGGCCAGTTAAACACCGGCTGCATGCGGTCGTGATTGAACGTCATCCTCGGTATCAGTGACAGCGAGAGGAGGCCCAGACGCTCGCTTACCGTGTCCCCGCTTAGCATCCATCAGCTCGATGAGGAGAGGAGACCTTTGACCTCCAATACTTGCATTTTTAAACTATTACAGGCTCATGCAAACACAACATGTGATTGACTTTCCATTTTTGTAAATAAGTCACTAAAACCGAGACAGCCTTGAGTTATAAAGCACAAAACCTGTCTTGCAGATTTGGCACTCTTTTGTATTATGAAAACACAATTTTCAAACGAGCTGTTATCAATTTCGGGACGTAAATAGAAGATTTAGTCTTTCTTGTGAGTTTATTTTGGCTAGACAGGTATAGGATTAAACACAGATGTCTGCCATGTGCATTGTTGCTTTTAGAAAAGTACATAAAAGATGCAGGGTCCAGGACAAAATTATGTTTTTAGAAAAAGATAAAGTTAAAGTGAAATTTGTAAAGTATGACATTTATTTATATTTAATCACAAATAACTTAGATTTCCTTACATTATTATATCCATTTAAATTGATTAATTAAATACTAATATCTGATTTATATTGTATGACAAATTAATTTCTATTTGCTTCTATTATTTATATACATTTAAATGTAAAATAATATTTATATAATAATATTCATCTTGGCCATAAAAATAATAAATGGCAGATACATTAATTTGATGAAAATTCAGTTCAGTTCAGAAAATTCAGACCATTCAATGACTGCATGAAAAGTGACTGAAAAGCCACTCTAGACCATGAAAGAAGGTGTTAATTAGGTTAGTTCGTTAATTCTAAAAAAAATACAGGCCAAAGTTGTGAAATGTGGGGTTTTGATGTATAGTTGGACATGTCCAAAGATGAGAATTACGGACCTAAAACCACACATCAAGCAAAATACAACATTTATAGGATGTTTGTACTCGTCTATATTCAAAATGGAGTGGGAATCTTAAATTACAGAACAAAACAAAACATTCTTGAGGATTTGATATGATTTGTTGTGCTATAACTGTCAACCTTTGACCTTTGCTGAGGTAACTATAAGGAATTAACGTCTGTGCTCATTCTTTCAGAATAAAGAAGCTCTGTTCAAGTGTTTGGTTCAGTTTCAGCCCAAGTTTGGCCTCATTCTGGGGTTCCTCTGTGACCTGCACACACATAAGCTTGGCCATCACACATTCACACACACAGGCACACACACACACACACACACACACACACACACAGCCAGCTGCCTTCCATCCCTGAGGAGCAGCCACAGATGGGCTCTGCTTGCTTCGTAAAGATCTCTCCACAGGCCCAGTCTACAGTGGCTGCCAAAACCCGCCTGGCTAGAACCCACTGAATGTGTGACTGTGTTTGTAGATATATGTGTGCCCGTACATGTCTCAGCAGATCTATGCTCGCCTGCCCAACACCCGAGATGTGGCAGAGCTGGTGTGTGCGTGTGCGTGTGTGCGAGACTTTTGCAGAAGGCTCGACAGTCCCAGAGCGATACACCCCAAGGACCAAGAGCTTCAGAGCCTGAGTCAAGAGCTGGACGTGCATGTAAGGTTGTAATCAGCACTGAGCAGAGCAGCAAAGCACGAGGGGAACAAGCAGGAGGACCTCCCAGCCCAACAATAGCATCTCACACTCCAAAAGATTGAATTTCACTCGCACTTGGGGGAAGAAAGTAGCAGGGAAAGGAATCATAACCATTATCAAACCCACACAGGCTGCATAGATTGTTAACGAGCAGCCATTTTCTCTTCCCTTTATCGCCATTATAAGTAAACCTTCTCTCAGCAACCATCCCTTTAATGATGCAACCTTATCAGCACATCACTGTACTAATAAAAACACACACACTCATGTACAGACACACGCAGCTTTGTGTTAGCTATTTTAATTGTCTTTCGCTTTCATAAAAGCAGACGTGGTTCAATTAAATTTTTAACAATTGCCCTCCTATCTGAGCATGGCTGATTTACACGCACGGGGTCGCAGCTTTTAGACTGAATAATGAGGCACAAAGTTCGGAGAGGATGAGGCAAGCTACAGCTTAAACTTAATGTAATGAGACGTTCCAGTTCACCGCAATAGCTGGGCTACTAATACAAATACATGACTTAATGCAGTGGAACCCGCCTATCTCGACGCCTTTCGGACTGGCTGACTGATATCGACATAAGCGGTTGTCGAATCAAAACTGCAACTAACCATCGCTTGCAGATTTAATTGGGCAGTGACATGAGGAGAATGGCCGATAAAGGATTTTTGACATGGTTTTCCTCAATTTGTGCATATTTTTATTTGGATTCTTCCGTTTTGATGTAAATTGTAGCAATAGGACTACTGTCTATGGATCTGAGCTGTGATTCAAGGGTGGTGCTACAGGGGGCAGTGGCGTTTGCCTGCTAGCTAGAGCTGCCAGCCCGAGAGAGAAGAAGTGTTGCAGAGTGCGTCTTGCTGTAAAGCATACAACGCTGTTTCGTACACGACAAGAAAAGGATGATTTGTGAACAGCCAGCACAGTCTTCCTGACGACATTGCAATATTGGACACTGTTATCAAACAGAAATGCTGCACCAATTTCATTGTATGTCTTGACTACAATGATAATAAAGTTTTTTTACATGCGCAAATCTTTCTTCCCGTGGTTAACAATCTAAATAATAATAGAATCAAGGTTAATACTGCCATGCTGTTATTTCAAAGCTTATTTTGCATTGAACAGGAAGTCAATGCATGTTTTGCTGCTGACCAATAATGATGAAATTAACATTAATACAACACCTGGTAACATAAAAGGTTTTTTTTTCCAGAAATGACCTCCTTGGGTTTCAAATTTTATGTTGACATAAGTGGGCACTTTTTAGTCACAATAACACGATGGACTGTTGACAGGTTGTCGGGACCAGCTTAAGTGGGTTCCACTGTACATTAGTAAATTAAGCCCAAATCAAACTAAGCACAATGAGGCTTCTATACTGTAAAATTACCACTGGTGACACAATCAAGCGGTTTAACCTAAGCTGAGTTAGCTTAGCGTAAACAGATCAACAATGTAGTGTCCTTTTTAAGAGTTCATTTTTTTTTCCGAGTACATCACCACAAATAGGCCTAGCCTTACTGCCCTTTTCTTTATGCTAGTTGAAATTAAGATAACTCTGCGACTGCTCACCTGCAGTTCTGAAATGTGTATCGTTTAAAAATATCCAATCGTGTGATAATTTACTTTCATTCATTGCACATTCAGTCACAATGTCAACATGATAAAAGTAGAGCGAGTCTGGAATACTAAAGAGAAACCGAGTTTGCTTTTAACAACAAAGGGAAGACAAGTGCACAAAATCAATCAGTTTGGCTGTACTGAAGATAGAAGTAAAATAGCACAGAACTAAGTTAAAAATACTTTCATTATTCTCCTGTCAGTGTGAGAGACAACTGCGAGAGAGAGGAAGAGGAAATATTTATCTTGTATGGCCCCCCTCTTGTGAAGAACACTATTTTTAATGTATTCTGGCTATTGTGAGGAGCAGTGAGAGATGGATGGCTGGAGGAGTCAGCTCACTGATATGTGTCTGCTACAAGTACAGCCCAGTCACTCACACGTTTCCCCTGCCTCCAATCTCAAGCGACGGCAATAATTCAAGTGGACGACAAAACCTGGTGTGTTTTTTCTGGTGGCATTCAATTGTCGCTTGTTGGTGTTTCTTTTTCCGTCAGCATTCTTCTTAAAAGTGCTTCCCTGGGAAACTGGGAAAGTCAAATAGCTGACAAGATGTCACCTCATGAACTCTCTCCTCGGTTTCACACGCTCGCAAGCCGCCACGTCTGCAATCCGGCACACAATTTCTCCTTCTCATTCTCTTTTTCTTCTTTTCTTCTTGGTGAACACACACACACAAAATTGTAAGAGTCGCTCTTTGACTGCTTGTCAGGCTCGGCAGCACAAAACAGGCCACAAGCTAGAAAAGCTACAGCTGCTGTTGTGTGTCGAGGCTGCTGATTATTGATCATATTATGTCAAACACAGGAGTCTTATGATGAAGCCGCTGTAAATGTGTGTTATTCTTACGCTGTGTGAACACATTCACCTTAACTTGCCTACAGCGGCAAGAGTGCGATAAAGCGTAGGTAAAAGTCACGTCTCTCTTGCCATACCTGCTCACTGTGCATGCCTGTACCTGGGCCTCTCCATGCCTGCCGGCACTGGTCATGCAGCGCTATATGAGGAGCATGTATGACCCGAGGACTTATGCTGTGCTCGGCCAGGGTCATGCACGTGTTCTTGCATGAGCACTGACATTATACAGGTGGTCCTCGGGTTACCAAATAGTGCCGTTCCCTGACTGTGATGTTTGGTGTAAGTCCGAACTTGTACCTATCACACCTAAGTCACTTACACAGTACACAAAACACATGAAGGACATAAAATACAGTCATAAAAAGATTAAATAGTCCTTACGTTTAGTCCTCTTTTTGTTCACCCTTCTTAAAATCCCAGGCTCGTCTGGAAGGATAACCTCCTTTTCTCTTCCCAGATCTCCTTGTAACAGCGCATGGAATCCATGACCACTCTAGCATTCACTAGCATTCAATAATCTTTATCCTTAATGATGGTTGCGACAGTATTGTGAGGCATTAGGACTATTTAGGCGATATGGCCTAAAATCCATATTGTAACATACATTGCAGCCTTTTTGCAATTATTGCATTAGGACTGTTGTATTATTCGCTCTTTAGACTCCTGTTATTCTGCTTGCTCATTTTCTGTTCATAGCAGGTTACTCTCCATTATAAGACAGTTCCAGATGTAAAAGTGCACTAAACACTTATCCTTTTGTTTTCACTACTTTAACATTCAAGCTAGCCTCGCCGTCAGCATGGCTCCTCTGTCTTGGCTTAATTATTCTTTGTTTGTGATAGTGATATTTGCCACCATGGAAGTGAGGATTAGTAACTTGGAGGAGTGACTCCGCACATACTTAGCACTACATCACATTGACGACTTGTTGCAGCTCATCGACGCATGTTTTGCAGGACGCGGCTAGGTTGCACATTCGACATGCATTATCGCAATAGGGCAACAGAATTCAAATCTGTCTTAAGGCAAATTTATAGCGTATTATAGTTTATTGTTTTTTCGCCCATTCCTACCTGGAATTCTAATCTCCTCTTCTCTTCCTGGATCTCCTAACATCTCCTGTAACAGTGTATGCAATCCATGACTCCTCTTGCATTCATCAGCATTCAATAATCTTTATACTAAATGCTGGACAGTCGAGCGGATGGGCCCAATACATTTTTATGAGGTTCGTTTTCACTTTTCTTTTCTTTGGCGCACTTCCGCATGGGGGACATAATGAAGTACAAAAAGTTAATTTATAGAACCAAAGAGCATTCGTATACCCACACAATCTTTTAAAGACCAGCAGTAGCAACACAAGAGAGGATCGGCCTTTAAATGCGCGACCGACAGCATCAATTACAGCTGCAGCAGAAATGGCGGCTTCCTGACTCACACAACAGTGCTGGATGGCTTTCGGATGGATTTGGTGGAATCTTGTACAAACACTAGTCAATAATGAGGTAATGGCCAATCGTTGAGGAAGAACCATTCACAAGTCACATTTGCTCGGGGCACTTTGCACCGCAGCCTGTCACCCAGCATAACAAGGGCACCCTGCCAATAGGATCCGTTTGCAGAACTGCACGCAGGTGTCCTGAGCCCTTAATACTGTCTGTGTGTGCACTCACTCCATTTGCCTTAATACAACCACTGATGAAGAGCTGATAATTACAACCGTAATGATTCCGAAAGCGATGAAATCAATGACAAATTTGTGTTCTGAGCAAATGTACAAGACATTAAACTCCTTCAGCACATTGCTGCTGATATTTATGTCTATTGCTGGCATTTTCATTATCATAAAACCTGTTTAATATTTCCGAGCCGTGTGAGAGGGCGGCCACGCCACGACTGATTGAGCACGTGAGATTTAGTGGCTCTTTCCACGTCTCCTAGTCTTTCTCCAGCTGTGCCTCTGTACTTCAGAACGGCACACACGACCCAGTTGATGGAGCGGAGAGGAGAGGAGGGTGTAGGAGGGGAGAGGAGGGGAGGGGAGGCGGGTGAGCAGTGAGGACATGGTGCCAACCAGAGAGGCCCACCGTGCCTCAGTCCCATCTCTCCAGCTGAGGGCTTTGATTCGCCTGATTGTCTCCAATATTGAGACACACAATAAACACAACACTTGGCGGACATTTGCAATTCTAATCAGTCCCTCTCAACCGGCCTGGACAACCCAGCTCCAGCCCTCTGGGATATCACTCATCTGACTGCAAAATAATGACACAATCATCGCCATGGCTACGCTCCTTCTGCATCCCACGAGTAGCCACACAGAGAGGATATTAATACACAGGAGTGCTCTGAGGACTAAATGAATGGGCTAAAAGATTAGCTAGCTCCCAGGTTAATGAATGTGCCACGCAGGCAAGCTTGCATCCCCCCTTCCCACAAGTTCACTAGCAGGTCCCCACCTGCCTGTGCAAGGCATGCTGCAACATGATTTCAATAAACCATTTCCTTTCAACATCAGATTCCCAGTAAGTGTTTAGATTGTGAGGAAGCAAGTTGTCAGCTTCTGAGTGTCTGATTTGAACGTGGTGATAAACTAGTGTGCAGGCTGTGAGTGATATGATCGTTATCCGCCATACACGTCTGATTTGACCTTTGTGAAATAGTTTGTTTTCCGGAGTCGAAATCAATGCAATGCGAGAAGCTGTTATCTTTTGCAAACCGGCCCCTAGAAATCATAAAAGCCCATCTGCGGGCTTTTTTAGCAATGTTTTCATTGACTTGACAACATGGCAGTGATAGATGTTCGTGCGTAAATGAAAGCGAAGTGACATGCAATCATCCCTGTTTTAGTAGCCTGGATGTATTTGCTTTAACAGCCACCCAGAAGATGGGAAATTCAAATTTATTTCAAAAACTAACTGGCACGTCTTATGAAACTGGCTATTTGACTTGCAAATCATTCCGATGATTCATAATGGCGACTGTCTGCCCTCGTTTTCAAGCAGGCACAAGCAAATACCTGCGTGTGTGCGATTGCATGCACGGGCGTGTGAATGGCAGGCTGTCAGTGAAACAAACGTCATTATCTGCGATATGCATGTGAGTGGTGAGCGGGCGCGGGGTCACATCACTCGTGGGGAGCTGACACTGTGGACAGGAAACATTACTTTCTGATTTCCCTCTAGAGGGGAAACACTCTTGTCACAATGTGCAATGCTGCCGCTCAACCTCTTTCAAAAGGTTATTCCAATATGTGCAACGGCTAAGTGTGTTTATGTGTATGTGTGAGCGCCACCCGTGACAGATACTTATCTAAAACCCCTTTTAACAGAGGCCATTTCTTTAAAACAACGTAATGAGGTTTTTTTTGCTTTGTTCTGGCCTTGAAGAGCAGACTTCTGGTAAACCTCACCCTTCCCCGTCCTTAGCCTTTGACTTGTTCTGTGTAACAACAATACAAGGGGTTTAGTTCAGTGTCCTGCGGTCGATCTGTGAGTACACTGATAAGAGAAGCTGATGGATAGGTTTAATCAGGCGAGCCCAGGGATCAAGACCACGGGACAGATCAATCAAATGCCGGGTGCTTTATAATAGAAGCAGCTTTTATCACACTCGCAGGGGTATTTGCTCACTATTTGTTACTGCGGGAAGGGGCCTATTTTGGAAGATGGAGCAAAATATACAAATACAAGGTAGGTATGAGGCTCCTAAGGCACTGAAGAATTAAGCTAAACGCTCCTACTTTCAAGCAAACTTCTTGACATGAACAAAAATAAAAGCCCCTTTTGACTTGGGAAAAAAAAAAGATTAATTACACAAACTACATGAAACAACCGAATCTGCATATGAGAGCAAGCCGGGCTGTGTTCTAACTAGGACACTGTTTTTAATACACAGCTGCCTTGCGTGTCTTAAAAGAAGCCTCTTATCAGACTATTTGAGTGACAAGTCTATTTTCTGTTTACTCTCAAGTCATGATCGTAAAAGACAGCTACACATGTCCTATCCAATGCAAGACAAATGACTTGATCTTTTTTCCCTCCCTTGGATGCCAGATCCTATCCAGGCAGACATGCAGAGGTTGTCAGTGGCCTTATTGAACACCATATTGACTGATGCAATCACACAGACACACATCATTAGGCTCATTAACAGTGAATGCAAAAGGGAGACTGCTGTAGTCTGATAACACTCAGGCAGGCAAGATGCAGGCTGTCGGTATTAAAATGAAATGCGTGCGTGTTAATAAATAGCTTGTTTGACACGACGCTATTCTCATTCACACCATTCGTTTGCGCCGCGATAGTCGTGCGGATTGTGGCCTCGTAAAGACGCTCCATGTGTTGTTTTAGGAAGCCATTACAAACTGGGCCGTCTCCATTACAAGGGCTATCTGATGGTTATTACCGCCATCTGTAGCACACACTCAAATGTTAATCTCCGTGAGCCAACCACAGCTGACTCCTGAGCGAGTGCTCGCATCCACACCACCTTCCGCTGTGATATAAGCGCTTGTGTACATCCAAACGTGACACAGCAGCTGTTCTGTCGTTACATTGCAGCTTTGGGGTCGACACGTTTTTGTTTTTTTTAGTGTTGAACCTCGCCCGCAGAAATGCTCACTCCCTTCAAAGGCTCATCACAGGACGCACATCTAATGCAGAGGGAAGGCCGCTTAAAGCCTCAGCCAGACATGCCGCTTTGAAACGACTGCAGTCCCCTCAATAAGAGGGAAAATTATTTCCCTTCCCGCTGCCATCTCATTGTGCAAGGGGCGCACCAGGCGGCTCTATGTGGTGGCCACATGTGGCCTGTCTCCAAGAATCATGCCACTCCATTCCAAAGCAGGGCAATGACTCTCCCGGGGCTCCTCCACAATAAATACAAAGATATAAAGTCGTCCCTCGTTTATAGCGGTTAATTGGCTCCAGACCTGACTTTCTAAATACGTTTATTTTTAACATTAGAGCCCTGCAGACATGAACTAACACCCCTGAAGTCACCATTACACACATATTATTCATCGTTTATACCGGATTGCACAACTATTATGCAACAGGGACTCTAGACGGCCGCTTGCTAGCAAGTTAACGAGCTAACACGCTCGCAAGCTAACCAGTTAGCTTCAAATTTATTTCTTCTAAACTTAAGAAAGGGTCTCAAACGGAGTGGGAAAGAAGGACAACGTAAGAAGCCACAAACTTGCCACTTCCGCACGGAATGAGAGGAGAACCTTTTTTCACACTGCATCCATGGAGTGCAAGGTAGGGTAATGTAATAAGGATAGATGTCTCCTCCATTGAAATCGATCACAACTGGACTGTTCAGGTTGTCTGAGAAGACGTTTCGCCTCTCATCCGAGCAGGCTTCATCAGTTCATGCTCAAAGACTAGGTGGGACACACACACTAGATAGCACAGCTCTAGTCTGAGAGCTTGGTGCAAGAGCCAATCTATTTATCCTCTAGAGGAGGCAGGTACAGACATGAATGGTTGGCTCTTTACTGGTGTCAAATGATCGTTAGGATATAATGGAGTGGGGCCTCTGCCGGCCAACGATGGGCATTTGGACGGTGTCAACTTCGTTAGCATCCCATTCAGGTGTAATGATGGTCATGGACCCACCTGAAACCAAGGTGGCTATGCCTTGTTTATTTGTTAGAGGCTAAATGACTGAGGCCCTGTCCACACAGAAACACTCCTGAGATATTTTTTTTGGCGGGTTGAAAAAAATGTGTCCAAACTGTGCCGGCTTAGTAAATAGTTGCATCCAGAAGGGATGGGATCACAAACTATGTAATACACAAGGCACACCTACGTGTGGCGCTGTGAACAGACACGCAGACGGAACCACGAGACACCCCAAACCAAAGAAGAAAAATGAACGCATGCGCATAAGTCCAGCTTTCAAGTTCAGCTTTCCAAAGCCCATCTAGACTTAGAAGAAGTGGAATTACTTCTACGAGTCATAAGACAAAATATAAGACAAAATCTCAGGAGAATGTCGACTGGGATGAGTCATGTCGGTCGAGGTATTAAGATATTGTGTTGGCTTGTTGCCAAAGCTCACTTGAGGTCACGTGACGGCGATGGGGTGGCGGTGGGTTGGTGGCATCATTGTTTTTGTGCAGGCTGTCTACACAAAAACAACAAGCCGGCGTTTTCAGATTTTCCCACCATTTAAGCAGTTTTCAAAAAATACAGTTTTAGGGCACCCAGAACACATTTCCAGTTAGATGAGATGCTCAAACGATAAAATACTTTGCTTTTTGACCTGAGAACGTTTCCGTGTGGCTAGCCCCCAAGTCTTTTAGGAAGGGATGGAAAGACATCGTAGACACCCCATTCAGGCTCGTGGCTTCTCCACCTTAATGTAGATGGCTTCCCTCACTCCTCTTTCAAACCATCCTTCTTCTCTGTCCAGAATGTGTACATGTTTGTGCTCAAAAGAGTGCTCTCTCTCTTTGAGGTGCAGGCAGACCGCAGGGACTTGACCTGAAGAGTTGGCCCGTCCGTGTTGTGCCATGCGCCTGCTCAGTGGCTGCTTGGTTTCCCCCAGTAAAAATCGGTGCATTCCTCACTGCACTGGACAGGACACAGCAGATTGTTCTTCTGGGTATGGGGTGTCCTGTCTTTGGGGTGTACCAACCTCAAAGTGTTACCAGGTTTGACTTGACAGGTGTACTCGTATGTTATGTTTGATGAAAATCCTTCTGACTTTCTCAGATACACCTGAGACATTCAGTACGAGATGACATTGTTATTGCGTCTGCTTCTCTTTTCTTCCTCATCCACCTTGCTTATTTTATTTCTCGAATGAGATGCACTTTTTACAAACAACCAGCTGAGGTAACCACAAGTTTTGAGGGTATCCCTCAGGTGCTTATGATCTTTCTCTGTGGCCTGTGGGCTGGTGGGAACATTATCAGCTCTGTGGTGCAGGGTTCTGATAAAGCCCAGTGTGTGTGCCAGTGAATCAAAAAGCAGGCATTGGTCAGTGTGTGTGGGTTTTCTGTAAACAACAAGATGGAGGCCCCTGTTGTCTGCAATGTGGGCATCACAGTCCAAAAAAGCCAACTTATTGTCTTTGACATCCTCACGTGTGAACTTTGTTGTTGTCCACTGAGTTAATGTGCTCGGTGAAGGCTAGCACTTCTTGGCTTCAAACTTTGACCCATGTGTCATCCACATATCTGTACCAGCGACTTGGTGCTGTTCCTTTATAGGGGTTCAGAGCCCGCCTGTCCATGTTCTCCATGTAGAGGTTGACCACCACAGCGGTTACTGGTGACCCCATAGCACAACCGTGCTTTTGTCTGTAAAAAGTTCCCATGAATTGAAAATATGTGGTATTGAGGCAAAATGGCATATTTGTTCTGGGTTGAGTGTGGATCTGTCTTGGAGGGTGTGGTCAAGGTATAAAAGTCGCCTCACAGTTTCCACTGCATCCTCGGTTGGCATACAGGTGAACAGGTAGGTGACATCGAATGAAACAATAGTTTAATTTTTGTCCAGTTTTAAGTGTCTGATTTTCTTGACAAAGTCCATTGAGTTTTAGACGTGATGTGGTGTTTTGTCTAAGATACTTAGACATACCGAGCAATACACTTAGGAATATTGTAAGAGTTACAGAGTTAATGCTACTGACAATTGGTCTGAGGGGAGCCCCTTCTTTGTGTATTTTCAGAAGGCCATAAATGCCAGGGATGGTCTCTAGTGGGTATAATCGGTAATAAAGTGCACGGCTAGTGGTTTCTGACTTCTGTTTGCAGGTGCTCTATGAGTTTCTTCTTATACTCACTGGTTGGGTCTCTTTTTAGTCTTTCATATGTGTTGGCATCATTGAGAAGTGTAAGTAGCTCGTCATGGTAGTCAGCTGTGTTAAGAATTACTGTTATCTCACCGTGTCTGCTTGCAGGATTGTGATTGTGAACTGATGAAGCCTGCTTGGATGAGAGACAAAACGACTTCTAAGACAACCTGAACAGTCCAGTTGCGATCGATCGAATGAATTGATCGATGACTGTATAAATTTATGTACAAGTAGATTTCAAAGAGGATCTTCATGCACATACGCAGGCTTGACATGCGTGAGCCGCTATGATCCGACGTGCATAAATAAATGAGAAAATGCAGCAAAGGGAGCTACAAAAAGCGGCAACATGGGCCAGGGCCCAGCGTGCATGAAGGGACCGTCTGCAGGGAGAGGCTTTCATCTCAGAGACACAGGAGAAGAGGAGAGAAGTGATGCGGCAGTTCAGCCTGTCATGTTTCACAGCGGGAGACATATGAACAGAACAGCTAAAATAGTCAAAGTTTTCAATGAGACAGCAGGTAGAACGTCACATAATAGGACCACCAATTTCAAATATGTTACAATCACAGTCAATTCGAAGCAACGACTTTGGACTGAAATTCTCTTCCAATTTTATAAAACGGGTGCACAAATTTAAGACAGCGTTTGCTTTAGCAGACCTTCTCTGCTATTTCCAATATAGCAGAGATGAGAGGCTTCCATAGCCGTGCACATCATGGGGGAGAATAAACACCCTTCTAATGGGAAGCATGTGTGCAGGAGATGAAGCAGCTTCTTCTCGTATGAATAGGATGAAATATAGACGTGTGTCCCGCTGAGCAGCAATCACCGCCATAAGAACGTGGCGTGGGAGGTGGAGATGGTATGGGGGGGGGACGTCAGACCCCTGACAAACTCTCTCACTCAACACAAACAGCTGCCAATATGGCCATTCTGGAGCGAATTCATGAGGAGGCCAGTGTCTGACAGTTACATCTCTATTCACCCGGAATTCTTCTTTGCGCCTCCCAACATGGGTGGACACACACACACACACACACACACACACAGAGCCCAAGGCCATGAGAGGAGTCACAGCACTGGGCATAAAAAATACTTTTCCCTGACGCAGGTCTCTGTGGGGTTTAGCATGGCATTATGGTAAGATTAGACTTAAGAGTGCCTCACTATCTGATGTCATTGTTGGTTTTACGTAGTCTGGATGGCTTGTGGAACTCGGACCTCATGGCAGGACCATTCCTCCATAAACAAAACGCTCCGGGTTGCCGTTGTGATTGATTGCAGGTTCCTATTGTATCTGTCTGGTATGGCTCTATTGGGAGAAGAATTAGTGGGACAAAAACTCACGGAAAACGTTCCGCATCTGACTCCATCAATCAAGTTGGCAATCAAAATAATTCAATTAAGAGACTTAAATCCCGCTGGCTTGCAACTCCCTGCTCCTACAGGCCAGAGACAAACTCAATTTGCTGACAATCCATACATGATAGCATTAGCTCCACTTTAAGGCTCAAATGTTTTTCCATTACTTACATTTTCTAAATATCCAGGGAGATTCAAAGGACATAGCCAAGTTATACTGTTTACTTAGAGACGAGACAATTCAAGGGAAAAAGTAAACAAGAGTGACTTCAAATGCATAATGAAATTGCAGACAGGCAGCCTGGACAACTAAACTGATTTGCAAGTTCTTTAGAAGACTTATTTGCAAAACACAAGAAACTTTAGAGATGTTTCTCATAGGTCTGCTAAACAGGCGTATGTCAGAGATGCATGGCTGTCGGCAGGCTGAGAGGAGGAGGCTGCTGAATATGTGTGTAATTGTCTTTCTCCGCCGTTTCCGAGGTGTGAAAGGGAATGCGGGGTTGCACTGGGGTGTCCCGGGGAGAGGCGATTGAAGCGTCAGTCACAGCTGCCACACAGATCCCCGGCCCGTAGCAAATCCCAGGACCGGCCCACGCGGGCAGAGGGGCCGGGCCCGGGCCTGGGAGCGGCAGGAGTCCTATAGGGCTTTTCTTCCAGCTCCTCACTAACACAAGGGGGAGCGGCTTCATGCTGGGAGTTTGCTTAGAAAAGCTTGAGCTGAGACTTGGCAGAATGGGTTAACGGAGGCATGCATGCACACACACACACACACACACACACACACACACTCAAAGGGGTTTTTGGGCTGTTGCCTGTGGGCATGGTGGAGGGGAAGAACTAATATCAACTCATCTAAAAATTTGGGACACATTCCTAGCCACACGCTCTTAAGAGAGGTAGAGAAAGAGAGCGCTCCAACTAGATTACTGGAGGAATGACTGTTTTTTGCTGGAGGCCCGGGCAGCCTAATGGTGGTAAAGTCCTTAGGATTATACTCTGTGCCATTTCCATGCTCCCCCTAATAGTCTCCATGTCCTGCCTCTGTATGCCATAGATGGATTATGATGCTTTATAATTAACATGGGTGTGTGTGTTCGGGAGGGGAGGGGGGGATGTCACAGACCACCCATCTGCCGCGATGACACACTTACTTGAGGATCCCTCGGGAAATGTGGGCTCCTACACCACACGATTCCATTACTTTATCATTCTATCATTCTATTATCTTACCACTCCATTCAATTACACTGTCACTCCATTAGTGTACTCATAACAGTGAACAAAGAGCTCCATGATGATCATTGATGAGATGTACAGAGCTCGTTTGGTGAGGCCATGATTCATCCAGTCTTCCACTCCTTAAAGTCATATCTGGAGTAAGTAAGTACTTCGGCGCTAATTACTCCTTTCACTTTCTCTTTAAGAGAGACAACAGAGAAAAGGTACCTTGAAAAGTTCCATACTCTACTAGAGATGTACTGTTACGTTATGTTATACCATGTGATATTATGTGATGCAATGCTATGTGATGTTTTTGCATGTTATGTTATGTCATGCAATGTTATGCGATACAATGTTATGCTATGTTGGCATGTTATTTAAAGATGTTGTGTTATCAAGGTATCTTTTCACATAGCATAGCATAACATAACCAAAAGTTCCATAGTTGCTAGCAGAGATGTGCTGTGTTATGTTATGCGATCCTATATTGTAATATGTGATGTTATGCGATGCAACACAATGCATATGGTATGTGAAGTGAGGCTATGCGATGCTGTGCTAAGCTTTGTTATGAAGGTTCCTTTTCACATAACATAGCATAAACATGAGCATAACATAGGATAACATAGCATTACATGACATAACATAGTGAATGTATATTTACTGTAATTATCTCGTATTGCATACCGGGCCGCACTGTGGCCTAGTGGTTAGCAGGAGATCAGGAAGATCTGGGTTTGAATCTCCGTTGGGAATCTCTGTGCGGAGTTTGCATGTTCGTCCCGTGCGTGCGTGGGTTTTCTCTGGGTACTCCGGTTTCCTCCCACATTCCAAAAACATGCATGTCAGGTTACTTGGCAACTCTAAATTGTCCAAAGGTATGAATGTGAGCGTGAATAGTTGTTTGTCTATATGTGCCCTGCGATTGGCTGGCGACCAGTCCAGGGTGTACCCCGCCTCTTGCCTGAAGTCAGCTGGGATAGGCTCCAGCATACCCCCGTGACCCTAGTGACGATAAGCGGAATAGAAGATGGATGGATGGAGGGTATTGCATACCTGTCAATATTTACATTTTAAATAAAGGAAATTTGGAAAGAAAGAGGAAAGGCCAGACTGCCCAATGCCAATGCCCTGCACCACTGTCCTTGGCAGATTGCTGTTGCTCAAGCGTGGATACCGACACCATTGTCACCTCCAGTACCAGAGAGGATTTTTTTTTGGTTGATGACGGAACATTTTCGGAAAACGGTTTAAACAAGAGAGCAACAGGAAAGAAGGTCAAAATACAGGAGTTTCATGGGAGAAATTGGAGTGAATGTAATGTAATGTATAATAAGCCACAATGTGTTAAAATAAAATATGCCTATACTGTGAGGACGTTGACATCCAAACCCCCAAATTATGCACTTTTTTTTCCAAAATGTGTTACTATATTTAGAGTAATGACATACCAGTAACATAACATTCATATTTAATTTGAACTTTTTCATTAGTGTCATTACGTCTGTGTGCTGACTGGCTGGGAGAAATCACAGGGTTGATGTGCCGTAAAGTAAGGTTGTGGCATCATTTTCTAAATAAGTTTAAGTTGCTAAATATGGTTCCTTGCCCTATAAAAAGGGCCATAAGGTTAGAGAAGGGTTTTTAATGTACTTTACTGTAACAATGAAATTCACACTGCTTTTTTGTAAACTATCTTTTTGTTAACTGAAGTACGCCATGCTTGTAGCCTACTACTTTTCAGCAACATACTGTATAAATGACATCTTAATGAGAACCTTTTCATGCAGTACTTCTATTGCCTCCATTACTTCCTTGGTGGACTCTGTGGTTCCCCTTCCCCCAAGTCCAAGCCCAGTAAATTCCAGTGTCCCCACAAAAGACTTTGCGGTGCCACAAACTGCATGCATGCCTACATGACAAGTCATGACGTCTTAAAGGTTGCCGGCCCTGCCCTGCTGTTTGGACCCGCTTCTGATGAGGTCCAGCCTCAGCTGCACAGAGAGCCTCTGTGAGAAAGTGGATGAAGTCAGTCCGAACAAAAAGGTTACGAGTTCCCCAGTCGGAGTCGCAGGGGTAATGGTTTTAGAGATGGCTGTCACACAGATCCGTTCCACTGTCCAACACCGACGCTGATCTCCCGCAATCCAAAGCTGCTCGCTTTTCAATCGCTCAACTACTCTCCCCGTGTCCCCCTTCTTCTTTATTCCCTCGCCTTCCACCTCGCACTGACACATGGAAGTAATCTGGGAGCTGTACGCTGGACTGAAAGGATGTGCGGTTGAGCCCAGGGCTGTGTTTCAACGCTCTATATTAGCTTGCTTCCCTCTCCTACTTAATCCCCTTCATTTTCATCTGCTTTTATGTAAAAGAAGTAAAATGGCAAACAAAGGGCCGACTTTGCCCATTCAACTTTCTGCCTATTTCCTGTAACTCTGCATACCAACATTTTTAATTAATTCAGCTGAGGCGCAGGCAAGGAGACAAGCAGGAAGATTTTCCCGGGGCCATGCCGGTGTTTGGCACAGCCAGGGCTGATGGGAACTTCCTCCAGGTTGCTGCCAGCCAGACTTCTGTCTAATGAAGGCCGCTCGCTAACAGCCTGTAAGGCAGCCACTGTTGAGCCACTCCACACTCTTCCTCGACACTTTCACGGGGGCACACTGGCACACTCCTCACACTTCCTTAATGTTCCACTGTGGCTGCACAAAGAACAATAGCACGGCGACAATCCCCAGCCCTCATTTGCGGCCATAAGCTCACACTTGCCCCTTTCACATGCAGCCTTCATGTGTTTTAACGCCAGTGTGAACAGTAGCACAAATTGGAGCGATTTTAGTCGTTCCGAGTGTCCAATCGCAGTGCAATTAAATTAAATTGGCAGTTTTTTACGGTAATTATACCTTCTCAATAATGTGCTGGATTGTAAAGAGCTGAGGTGTAGTTTTATGTGTGAAATTCTACAGCTAACCGAGAAGTGCCGGGGCTTTCCATACTGGTCACTGTGGTAACCAAATTGTCATAATGCACGTGGCCATACAAAAGTGCACTTAATATGTTACCCATCTGTTTATTTAAATTTAACAGCACCACAAATCACCACCATCACCAAGCTGACTATTAATATTAGCGTTCATAAAGAATGTTATTTTACAATTGTCAACTAGGTGCAGAAATATGATTAATTTTAATTGCAGTTTGAGTTGCCTGCCTGTTAGTGCACACGCTTACTTGATCAAGAGCTAAAACTCAATGTGTCCGCTTTAGAGGAAATTGGGGGTCCAAATATACATACAAAAATATTTTGATAAAGGTAAATAAAGTTTTAAAACATCAAGCCCAGTGTTTTCCATACATTCATTTATTTGTGGCAGGCCGCCACTAAGAAATTTGTACCGCCACAAATGGATTTGGTAGGCCTGTCAAGATAATCAATAAATCAATTAACTACACGAAAAATAAAAACTAACTTGATCATTTTGCCGGCCTGGATATATTGACATGTGCATGCATGTTTGATTTCCTCCTCTCTCGCTCTACCAAACAGCTCATCCTGATGAGAAGGAACGTTTGTGTGAGGAAGTATTCCCCCAGCGGACCACTCAATCGTGGCGGCATGTCGTCCGGAACGAAACATGTGATACAGCGTCCCGCTGGTCTCAAAATAATGTTGACAATAATATCGTTTATCTGCAATAATTTGTCATTGTGACAGGCCTAGGATTTAGCGATAGCTATGATATGCATCACAACTCCGCACTCACGCAGTTCCCATTTAAAAGTTAACAACAGGAAGTGTTTCTTGTAGTGCTGCAGATAACGATTATTTTCTTAATCGATTAATCTGAAGCTTGTTGTTCTGATTGATCAAGTCAGTGGTTAGGCCTTAGACGGAACAAGTCAATATGAACCAAACACACTTAGCGGGATGGTCCACAACATATCAGAAAAGAAAAAATGTTGATCACTGTTTTCCAAAGTCAAAAGCGTGTGTGTCAAGGCGTGCGAGAGGCGGGTACACCCTGGACTGGTCGCCAACCAATCGCAGGGCACATACAACCAAAAAAACCATTCACTCTCGCATTCATACCTATGGATAATTTTAGAGTCGCCAGTTAACCTAACGCGCAACTTTTTGGAATGTGGGAGGAAACCGGAGTACCCGGAGAAAACCCACGCACGCACGGGGAGAACATGCAAACTCCACACAGAGATGCCCAACAGCGATTCTAACCCAGATCTTCCCGATCTCCTGACTGTGTGGCCGACATGCGAACCACTAGGCCACCGTGCGACCTATCATCGATTAATTTTTATAGCTCTAGTTTCTTGCATCATGCATTTACTCTGTAATCACATAGAAGCGGTCAGTATTCACCGCAGGATCAGCGATCGGGACACGCAAGGTGTACCTCCACAAGGAGCGTGCATTACCACCCCCATGAATGATGAGATGTGAATGCATGCAAAATAACTCCACAAGCCTGCAACCCAGACTTTGATGAGAAGGAGTCATGAGTAGTGATAGTGCTAAGAAGACCTGGAGACACTCGTTTCCGTCGTTTAGTAACACTTCGCCTTTCGGATAAAATAATAAACCAGGGGTGTCCAAATTGCAGATCACGGCTCTTTGGGGTTTTTTTTTGGTTGTTTTTTTTTGTTTTGTTTTGTTTTGTTTTGTTTTTTTTGTTGTTTTTTTTTTTTTAAATGGACCCGTGGCACATTGTTAAGGCTGGGTACCGAAAACGGTGCTTTTATAGGCACCTGTGTAACTGTGATGTTACAAATTCTCTTGGGGATAAATTATCTATCTATCTACAAAACAAACAGTTGGATATTGTTTTGATACATTTGCTAAAGAGTATATTTATATATTACATATCGTAAATTGAAAAAAATGTACTAAAATAGTAAATTTACATTTATTACCACATGACCACACACAAAAGTACCGAAAATTGGTACCATTGAGGCACCCCGTCTCGGGTCAAATGTGAAAGATACCTACACACTGCAGCAATAAACAACAACAAAAAAATACAGCAGAAATGGAAAAAAAGAGCAAAAAGGCATAATGTAACAAGAAAAAGCTGAAATGTTGAAACTAATTAATAATAAGACCAAGATTTGTGTTTAAATATATGTATAAAAATTACGTGCACAAGTGTCATGGCCATTTATGCGACTCACCATTACTAACCGACGGCAGTCCTGTGAGAAACACTGAAGTCTGTCTTTCACAGTTGAGCGTACAAAGCTCAATTCATATCAACTGGAGTGCCGCAACCGGGAGGTATTGTTTGTTCACAGGATAATTCAAAAGACAAACAAGGCAACCCGGTCTGGTTAGTTAAAAAAAAAAATTTTAACTGCCGTTTAATTTGTGTTTGAATGAATGGCATCAATTTTGGTTCCTTGATCATGACAATTAATGTTCTGTCCATCAAATAATGAATGTGAAACACCAGCGGAGCCCTGTGGTTCTGAGTCGTTCATTGCATTCAGCTGTTCCAGTTGTGATCAGTCCTATAATATGTCTTCAAAGAAAACCAACTGTAGCTCATGTCATGTCGGCCGGGCAAGAACACATGGAGTATACACAGAGAAAAGCTTTTCACGAGGGGGAAAAGCCTAAAATGAGTTGAAAATGCAGCTCATTTCACAGAACAGAGCTGAGCTGGGAATGTGCAACTGCTTGGATAAACACAAATGATTCATCAATAGCACAGAAAAACAGTATGATCAGTTTTCAGTGATGCGGCAGCCAAACCACGAGCGGATAAAGTGACTCCATCTGAATTGAAGCCATGAGGGAAAAGAAAACATTTTTCCCCAAAATAACCCGAGAAGCTGCTACTCTTTTCTGGGCCCAGGTGTCTGTGTCGTTACGCGGCCCTGAAACAACAGACATGTCGACACAGAAGTGCACGCACATAAAAGCAAACGCAGCTGTCGTCATACTGAGACACAGGGTGCCTTTACAGCGGCGAGCACCAGTTGCTTTGCACAAGTATTTCTCATTGGCCGCAGCCACTCTCCAGCTCTCGGAATGAGGCTCAGGCTCTAAGTCCTCTCTGCATGTAATAAGATCTCTATCAGAGAGAAACACAATCAGAGTCTAAAGAGGGAGGTGGGGGGCTAAGGTGCATATCGCAGGGATAAAGGGGCCAAGCAGCAAGCGGGCCTCTGACCCACACTGCAGTGAGCAGCAGAGGGGAGCGCCCAATGCGAGGAACCAAATCCTGTTCCTTGTGCTGCACTCGCTTCCACCTCTTGTTTAACAGGTTGCGGCAGTTTCTGGTTTTACCATGCAAGCTTTTTTCCCCTCCCCCTGAATTCTCGCTATATTTTAAATGTCACCACGGAGGAGCATTTTGTACAGCGATTAACTCATGCCAAAGGTTTCCCATTGTGGCGTTCAACATTTTGCTTTGATAAGAGAGGTTTATAAAAGCAAAGATAAGACAGACAGGTTCTTTAAAACTAATTTCCTCATTGTAAAAACATTTTCCCCTTTACCTTATCTTGCTAATTGTGGACGTAAAACTTGAACTTTAATCAGGACAATTTGCTCAAACTAGTTGAATAAACTTATAAAACGTGCAACAGTTTCTGTCAAAGTGCATGTTTTTTTTTTTCTTTAATAAGACGTTAAAGAGCAGCGCTAATCAAATCCAGAGTAATCATCAAACCTAGTGAAGCGTTAAAGCATGTTCTATACCAAAGCAGCCAAGTGTTAAACTGTGAGTCAGCCAGCTAAGGTCAATAACAGCAGCAACACACGAGAAGAGAGCCACTGCAAGAGAGGCTATTGCTGACCTTTACCAACAGAAAAAAACCTCTCTTATGCTCCTTTCTTGTTTTGTGGCCTTCAAAAGGAGAGTCGGGGGGCCAAAAATCATGTTACCGAGCCTCAGCAAAACGCGAGTTCAACATCAGTGCACCAGACTCTTGGCCAGCCCGCTGCAGTTGTCTTGCTTTATTATTTCAGAGGTGTGCAAGAATGTTTCCCAGCCTCTCCCATTGTGGTGTTTGTCTCTTGAGCTGCTGCAAACATGGCCGTGATGACTGCCGGGTCATGAGGTAAATATTAGCTAGGGAGGGTTAGACCAGAGGACGTGCGGGAGCCACTCAAAGCAACCTCGTCTGATTATCATTAAATTGGCATCACTGCAACATTCCTGTGTGTGGTGTGTGTGTGCGTGCATTGCTATAAGCGCTTCAGCGACAGGACGTGATCAGTCATAACAAAGTGACATTTTCTGGCATAATTCCACTCAGCTAAATTAGAACTAAATCCTATTTACTCTGATCAGATGTGAGAATGTTTTTTTAGATAAGATGTTGAAGCGTCTAACCTTCTTCTGAGTGGCTTCTTCTACAGCTTCCACTGCCTCCTGAAGCATGGCAGGGCATTTAACTACAATTCCGTGCTCAACTATGGGGGATCTTAACAACAAATTTGGTATTATTTTATATATAATTTTAATGGCAATTGAAGAATCTGTGAATGTTCTGAAGTCCTGTTTCCACGAGCAGAATAATGCCGCGCTATGCCACAGTTCATGTACTTCTTCAAAGCAGGAACCAGTTGACACTGAATTATAGTGCACCACATTTCAGCGTTTCCCACATGACTGCAATATATTTGTGGTGGTGGTTTGCCGGGTCAGGGGGTTCAATGACATCACCGTCTCATTGGCATAAAGGGCTACGATGCATAAGCATGTATTGGGAGACGAAAAGTGAGTAAAAACCAAGAATAGCAATCTAAATATGTTCAGAAACATACATTAACGTTCATCTGGTGCTTCTTTTTGTGTTTTTTTTTTTTATGTCACAAGCAAGGCGGTGCCACCTGTCAGCACTTTTATACGGGGTGGGCTCATTGAGAAGAGCGATTTGTGCTTTGATGTCAAAGTCTCCAAAAGTGTCCAAAAAGACCAGAAAAAGTCGCAAAGTTGCTGGTCGATTTTTTTTTTTTGTTTGAATAACAGAATCTAGATTGGTCTGAATACACGCTAAACACGGCAACACTGATCCCTTCTGCTCCGTATTCTTACTCCTCGGCAGACCAGGTGTGTATGAGGTGCGTTAAGAAGCAGAGTTATAACGCCATCTGCTCTACGAAGTTGGAAAGACAAGCTACATTTACAGACAGTCCCATTATAATGTGTTTATGAGTGAGGGCAAACAGGCAGTGCCAAATTTGTGGTGTATGTATTAAGTAGTGAGATATCAAATACACTGCATTTTGCCTTCAAGATACAAAGCATCAACAACCACTTCCACACCATTGAATCGATTACCCATCCATCCCTATCATGGAGCAAAACTTTGTTTGACCCTTTCCCACAATGCACTTTGTCATGGTGTATACTTTCAGTTCAAATCAATCGAGTAAACTTCGCTTATTGATAAGACTGGTGCCAGAATTCTAACAGCCCCACATTTAAATCTATAAGTAATGAAGCACTCGGCAGAGTTTGAACGTAAATACAAACCGAAATAAAACACACACACACACACACACCCGAGTGTGCCAACCCTGCTGCTTTCCTACACTTGGACTCATAACTCATGGCCTGTGGGGAGGTGCTGGTATTGTTATATTTGGTGTCTATGTGCTACAGTCACAGTGTGCAAGCAGAGGGCTATGTTAATTTATCAGCTGAGGCAGCAGTTCTCCCCAAACCGGGGAACAGGAAGTAAGGCATCATAAATCCAGATAAGTCACTAGATAGTGTACTGTATTGTATATTGCTCTGTATTAACGCCGCCGAGCAATACGGGCCCAAATACATACAGTAGGTGGATTTGTAAAAAAAACAAACAACGCTGATTGCAGTACAAGTACTTTCATCAGACAGCGCTGCTGACAGATAGGTTTCAGGAGAAAAACAGGTTTGTCTCTTGTTATTGCCGAGCCTGCAAACGGCAAGATAATTGTCTATTGTTTTCAAAGCGCACAGCAGCAGGATAATTTGATTGGGAGGGAACACTTTTGCCGAGCGCCTTATTGTTCCACCGTGAACTTTATGAAATATTCGGCCAGCGTGGGGAATTGACACGGAGAAGAGTGGAGAAAACAGATGGGGGAATAATTTTCCACTCCCTAAAGCAGCATGGCAACTTTTGAAGCTATTCCCTTCAGGTGACATCAGCAATAAATCAATAAAAGCAATAAATGTCACACTGTTTTTTATTAGTCTACAAGCAGCTGAGGGTTTTTTAATGTGTTTGTGTGCGTTTATCTGCAGTATCTCTATCTGTTGATGCTTATTCAACGGTTTCTGAGGGCATGGTCAAATAAAAGCTGATGGGCCGTAGTGCGGCCATTAGTATCTGACCACACATTGTGTACTTATACTGCATATATAAATATGAACATGGTGGCAATATTCCTACCCACTGACTACACAACAAGCTCCTATGACATGTGACATTTGCGGGATAAATCAATTCTAGTTCTAAGCATGTCTGGCCTCACTGGCTGCTGAAGGTCAGCTCCGTAGCTCCAAGCAAACACAGGAGGCTATTTTTGCTTTTTTTTTTTCTTTACTTAATTTCCTTGCTTATGTGCGTGTGATCCAACACCACACAAATGCAGGCGTCTGAGAGGGTGATAATTGCTACCAGAGTGTATTTTATTATAAGCAGTCTGGGCTCACAGGGCTTGTTTTGATGGGAATAATAGGATCTTTTCCCAGCAGCTTGCTTCTGAGAACCTAACCCCTGATTTGATGACCAGAATGTCAACCTGGATCCAAGCGCAAAATCAGCCCCCAACACTTAAAAAAAAACACTTATTCCCCTGCTATCTGAAACCACAGCTTCACACATTTCTGTGGGTAAATGTTGGAAAGGTGCAAAGCGGCCTTCCCAGGAGCCAGGTCGCCTGTGCAGAACACCTGGGCCGGACTTGATCCATTTAACTGGGCTACACTTGAACACTGCATTCCTTTTAATCTACTGCACTCAACAATTTGGATAAATGATAGGAAATGAGTGGAAAACTACTACATAGTCTTGATTATAACCAAAACGTCCTTAATGCGGCGTGGAAAAGGTGCATGTTATAAATGGCTATCATGGTGCCTCCAGTGAGGCCTTGTTTATAGTGTGAAAGCACGTACCTCGTGTGGGCAAAAATTAATCAAAACACAAAAAAGTGCATTTTACTTTAGCTGTGAATAATTGCCACATTTAACGGAACATTTAAACCAAGCTTGCGCACGCATTGCTGAGTTTCTGCTAATGTTAGTGCTCCATTACGCACACACCCAATCCAATTTTGGCAAATGAA
Source organism: Dunckerocampus dactyliophorus (assembly GCF_027744805.1). Classification (NCBI taxonomy): domain Eukaryota; kingdom Metazoa; phylum Chordata; class Actinopteri; order Syngnathiformes; family Syngnathidae; genus Dunckerocampus; species Dunckerocampus dactyliophorus. Next base: position 18,675,559 of record NC_072829.1, on the reverse strand, counting down.
ACAAGACACTTACTTGGGATTTTGGGAGCTCCAAATGATGGTCTCCAGGGATTTGGCCGAAAGTAGCACCGTTCTACACATCATGATAAAAATCCAGAGGTAATACTTCCAACAAGCGAGTCCCGCCATGCTGCTGAATGTACACACACAAGTGGGAACCGAGGACTCGGAGGTTGGTATACTTTTATGTGCGCTTCGGCCGGTGGAAAGGTGAGCGTCGGTCAGTCGGGAGCATGTGAGCTCGGTATCACGTACATGTCCTTGTGGACTACTTAAGTCAAGTCTAGTCCAGGCCCAGTGTCCTTGACTGAACCCTCGGTTTCGGTGGGATGTGGCTGACAAGTGTCCTGGATGACCTGTGGCTGACGCACGATGAGCGAGCTTTTAATCAAGACGATCAAACTATAATGACAGTTTTTATGGGATGCGGAGGCACACAATCAGATGGCTCTGCTGGTACCTGTCGCTGCATCCACATTCATCCATCAAGTCCAGGTGAGGGTCCAAAAGCTCCAAATCATTCCCGGCTGCGTATGCTCTCCTCTAAGATGCACTTCTTATGGGAGAGGAACAGAGTTTCTGTTGTAAAAATTCCCTACGGGATCCAGGGACTGCTCGGCGTGCGCTCCCGCGAGGATGTATGCTCCTACTCGGACACGCTGAGTGGTCAGTGTTTAAAATAAAAAATAAAAAGAGTGAAAACACTCGTCTCTGCGGTTTGGTAGGTGGACAAAACAATGTGCCAAGGTGAGGTGAGCTCACTCAGTGCCTCACAATCCAGCTGCTTCCTTCCATGCCGGTGTGTTTCTTTCGCCGTGTCCACAAAGCACTCACTACCTCCGCTCCAGCCTGACTGTAACCAGAGCTGAGGATCGCTGAGCTGGAAGACCGCCCACCACGCAGAAACCAGCCAATCACAACGCTCTGCCGTAATACGCAATCAGGAAGTAAAGGCATTCGTGAGTTGGGAGGGGTTGTGTTATTGGGCTCAGCTCCACACTTGGTTTGGGTGATACTACAAATTTTGGTATCAATTCGATACCAGGTTAATACAGCGCCACTGTTGCCAATATTGATACGTTTTACTTTACAAGATCCTTGAATGAGTTCGTGATTTTGCCTTTAATTTGTTGATCATGATTATAGTCACAGTAAAAGATGGGACAAAAATTTAAGGCAAAAAAAATTTATTATGAAACTTATTTCTGAACAATTGAATGATATAAATGTATGGCAAAGTACCAATATCAAATCATTCTTTTTTATTACATACGATTGTTTGAAGTAATGGCAATTTTAGGGTGGCTTGAGCCTGGCTAAAAAGTGCCCTCATAATCATACCAAATGTTTTGTGTATGTGCAGGAAAGTAGTTGACCCAAGCACTTCACACAAAACCTGCAATAACATGAGTTGAACACATCAAAACAAACAATAAATGCTACGGTTTGATGTGGTCCATTTGTTTTAGACATTTTGAACAAGTTACGTTAACCAACATCACATGATTACTTTTACGCAGTTCATGTGCAGAGTAGAAAGAGGTGGATCTTACTTAATCCACATTGGCCCCATTTGAAAGTTTGAAATTGGCCCTGTTGGTCTGTCGAAACATCATCTTGTTCTCTTCTTTCTCTTCCATCATCCGCCCTGTCATGGGACCTGTGTGTAGTGTGGAGCCCAGTCACAATCACGTTGTTCATGCACGTCTATTCTTCCAAATCATCAATTCTGCTCATCATTTGTGATATAATGCGATCCTTTTTATCATTTTGTTTCTGTAAGACATCCACTTTTTTTCAGCCCATCCATTCGTTTACCGAGTGATGCGGTATCATCCTTCACTTCCTTAATGTGCCGCTTATCTCTTATTCCGTTCAACCTGTCTCCCTTGTGGTTCAACATCATTAGTTCTCGGAGACTACCTGCTTTCCAGCTGTCTTCCGGTCCTCTTCTTCTGCATTGCCATCGACAGAAGGCCGTTTTCTTGGTGGTCAATAGCTCTGGAGTGTGGACATTAGCGAAAGGTTAGCTTATCTTGCTAGCGATCGTCTGCAAAGGAAATATGTAGGAAATAAGGAGATATGCAATCAGGGAAAGTGCCAAAAGAGTGTGATACTTTTCAGTCCGTCCGTCTTCACAAGAAATAAAGATCATGATAAAGTAATAAAATGTGTTATTTGATTAAAATGACCGTAGGCAGCATACCTCTAGTTAGACAGAATACTGGATGCACAGTGACTTCCTGTTCAGTGCAAAGCAAGCTTCAAAATATTCACACGGATTCATGGCTGTCATAGCTTCCCTGTTTCGCAAAAGTAAAGCTCCTGAAGGTTATTAGAAGATGAGGACTTCATTAGCATTTAGTTTTTCACATATCAAATTATAAATGGGTGTCAGTAAATGTTAATGCTATGTCAGAAAATAGCATTTTGTAGTTGGCTACGTGTTTAAATGGCTCATTTGTTATTTGTTAACAAAAAGACGATTTATTTCAATCCTTTGGTTTTTGTCCCATAAACCCTTATCCTCTGTCCAAGAACGTATTCCCTGAGTTTGCAAATAATATAATAATATATTAATATAACCCATATCACCAATAAGAGCAACAGAAATCTTTGTGAGAGAATCATAACGCGGGTATCGATCCGATACTGCTACTATCGATATCTGGCTCGATCCGTCCACCACTAAGCCACACCAGCTCGTCGATCGACCCGAATTAAAAAGGACTTTGGAGTTTTCGTCGTAGCGAAATCTGTACGAGTTGTGTGACAGCCTGTTGGACTTTAAACTTTTAGCCTCTATGAATTACAACATGCCTGAACATGCCCTTAAAAGTGGCACATAAACACATCTCCAGTGTTGTGAATCTAAACTTGACTGTGATTTCTGTGTAAACAAAACGTCTAAATTTGTAACCGTTTCGAGTGTTTGAAATGCTTCGACTTGACTGTCTGGCGTTACAGTGACAGTTATTCTGGTCCTGTCTTTCTTGTCTTTGATGGGAATGATGATTAATGGTCTCTTTGGATCTCTTTCGAGTTGTCCTCTTTTGGGATAATGAAGTGCATGAGAACTTATCCTCCTGTGTTTGAAGACAATGGCGGGCCGGTAGCCTATAGTCACTGCAGCCCATTCATCCGCTGAGGAAGAAATGCTTGACACATAATTGATCATGTCCATGTCTGTGCCCCTTTTGTGTGTGTGTGCGTGTGTGTCAGGTCCTTATTTTGGCCTCATTTGGTCAATCAATGCTGCCCCCTATCGGTTGTGATGGCATCAACTCACAGGAGGGAATGTGAAGAGAACATGCAGTAGACATGAAGAGCTTTCACAATAAGATATCCTTTTTGACCTCCGTCAATGATGTTAGGATTTTATGTTATCACATTTTTTAAAAATATTTGGGAGGAAAGATCGCATGTCCACATGTTATACATACAAAATGACTTTGAAAGTATGTTTGAAACTACAGTATGTTGCTTGCAAACATGTCACATTGTCCTTTTAACAATCAACCCAGTTAGTCAGAAGGTCTACTGAGGTATTGTCTAAGAGTATAAAGATCATACCTCATTATAATAAGCAGGATAGATGATTTACTTAATTGATAAACACTGAGTTAAAGAGATATAAGACATTACACACAATGTTAAAACACACATGCTATTACAGATGCTACACTAACTCATCAACACGTTTGACATTAACAGTAGAACGCCTTGCCAGAACAACTTTTGTTCTTCAAAGGCCACCATACTTCCTGGTTGACGCCCCTCAGGGATCTAGAGCAAACTATACTTTAGAAAACAAATAAACATGGTAACGTTTGTCTCGAATCTAAATGATGTGCCATAAAACTACTTCTTAAATGTGATTCAAAAGTGCTACATTAGCGCTAATAAGCGATTGTGCTGCCAGTGGAGGAGCTGACCATTAACTATAATGCATGCCTGAATGATGTTGTTGATATGATTTTGCCTTTAAACACCACTTGAGATTAGAAACGAAAGCAATCAACATGTGATTAAAGTGAAAAGTATTTGACATAATTGGAAATATCACAAGAACTTTCATACTTGGATGACAATCCCTTTCAGTCAAGGGTGCCTGGCCTTGGAGCCCCATGACATCACCAAATTTGAGTTCGGGCTAAAAAGGAAGGCGTGTTATTGTCTTCATTGCCTTCATTGATGACCTGACCTCCCATGTTCTTGAATGAGATTGTGTGGATGAAAGAAAGGTCAAATTGTATCCAAATGATGTGAGGGCAGAAGTATATACCAGGAATCCGTGATTAAAAATGTAAGGGATCGAGTCGAGGGAATGGGGGCCGCACGGTGGTCTGGTGGTTAGCATGTTGGCCACAACGAACAAACAAAACGAACAATAAAGTCGTTCAGCCTGCAGGTTTCAATGTCTCACGGGTGCTCGACAAAGACGCGAGTTTCACTGAACACGGGTGCAATTTGTGAGTTTCTGCACATGCGCTTTGTGACGGGTGACTCGGGTGTAACCAAGTACCTGATTCATTGGGGGTAGAGGGGACTTGTTGACAAAAAAAAAACAATTCACTCGCTCAGCCCGCAGATTTCAGTGTCTCACGGTTGCTCAACAAAGACTCGAATTTCACTGACTCATGGCTGTTCTGCGAAGACTCGAGTGTCACTGACTAACGGTTGCTCGACGAAGACTCGACTTTCACTGACTCACGAGTGCTAGACGAAAACTCGAGTTTCACCGGTCAGGGGTGCTTGGCGAAGACTGAGTTTCACATGCGCAATTTGTTGCGCGTTGTGCGAGTTTCAGCACATGCTTTGTGACAGGTGACTCGGGTGAACCAAGTACCTGATTCAGTGGGGGTAGAGGGACTTTTCAATTCACTCGCTCAGCCCGCAGATTTCACTGTCTTGCTCGACAAGGACTCGACTTTCACTGACTCATGGTTAAGACTCGAGTGTCACTGACTGGCGGTTGCTCGACGAAGACTCGGCTTTCACTGACTCACGAGTGCTGGACGAAGACTCGAGTTTCACTGGTCAGGGCTGCTTGGCGAAGACTGAGTTCCACGTGCGCAATTTGTTGCATGTTGTGCGAGTTTCTGCACATGCGCTTTGTGACGGTGACTCGACTGAAGCAAGTTCGCGAGTCGCTGGGGGTTGAAGGAACTCGTTGATGACAAAACGAACAATTCACTCACTCAACCCGCACAGACGCACGGTCGCTCGATGAAGACTTAGTTTCACGGGTGCTGAACAAAAACTTCCAGTAGGGCGCAATTTGTTGCGCATGTGTGAGAATCGAGTTTCCCATCACGTCTATACTATACTTTGTGCTCGCAGTCCGCCAAATGCTACAAAAGCTGATAGTGATACTTGAAAGTGCAGATGAATAATGATTGTAAACATACGACGTAAGCAACTCGAGATATTTTGAAGGCAAAGAATCAGAAATGCTGTCAATGTCTAAATACTTAAGGGGCTGACTGCATCGGCCATGAAAGACTTAGCCACATGGGCTTTACCTGATACCCCAGCAGCCAATCACAGTGCCTCAGATTGACACCTGATCTTCCAGAAACCAATTAGAAGCTGCCTGTGTAGAACATTGAGGGCTACCACAGCCAACGCTAACAGTCCAAAAGGGATATGACTCCAAGGCGTTAATAGCCGACATCTTACACTGCTGTGATCAAGCCATAACTTGGGATCAGCACAATCAAAAGCACTTTATTAGCCAAGCACAATATTACACCAAGATTTGCTGTGGGAAGCAATCAAAATGAATGTTGGAGCAGCAACGTTTACCATGACGTGTGGCACGGGAACAAGAACAACACGTCGTCGTATTCCATTTCTAGAGGATTATGGAAAGAATGTGAAAGATCTACAGAAAAACAAGACGGCTTAACACGGAGTATGTGCATATAAGGGAAAGTATAGCGTGTTGAATGATGCTTTCAGGTCACACACATACACACACACACACACACACACACGCGCGCACCTATGAAATGGTGGCATTTCCCTGAAATGAGGTCATCATATACTTGGCGGTTCTATTAATATCCAGAAATTACTTTGAAGGCGCCCAACAACTAGACATGATTTTAATCATGTGTTAATGTGTTGAAAATGTGTTCCCGTGATTTTAATATGGTTAATAAAACAACGCAGAGCCAGACGAAATTAGAAGCAGGGCAGCTTTCTTTCCGAGTCTTTTGTTTCTTCCGAGATGAACCCTGCTACCAAGGACATAGTCCCTTTCCAATCTGATATTTGCACTAAGCAAACACAGAAACCATGACATCATTTCTGGATAGGGCAGCTTGCAGTCAGGCCAGCAACCTCGCAGCGAAAATAAATCACGCTTTAAGTAGCCTCCTCTTGCTTTTAATCTGCCCTTAACGAAGTCTGGCACATTTCCCCCTGGTGTGGCTCTGTGACACCGCCGTGATCTACGGAGCGGGCCGGGAGCGCGCCCGGCCGTAGCCTCGGCTTCAGCGCGGCCTTTTAACAGGCGCTGTGCATCCAGGTATGAGCCGAGCCCCTCGGCATGCACGGGGTCAAGTGGTTAACCCTCGTTATCTGGGAGAGGAAAAGCAACATGTGACTCCCAACATTGCAGCTGTAATCAATATCGAACAGCCATTAACCACTGAGACAACACATCCTTGAGCACACACTTTGCACACATTCCCCATCTGTCTGCAGTATTGGGCAAATTACTTTTAAAAAGTAATTATAGTTACTAGTTACTTTCCCAGAGATTAATTAAGTTAGTAATGGAATTACTCCTTCATAAATGTAATTCATTTCCATGGAAAGTAATTATTGTGTTGCCTTTTTGAAAAACCTTGAAATATGTCAAAGAATTAACATTTAGCTTTGTAGTGGATGAAACGCTGAAACGTGTTCGTGAGATTAGAGTTGCTCACAGCGGACGCAGAGAAACACTTTGCTCAGCGACATAATGTACTCTTCACATGTACAGTGGAACTTCGGCTAGCGTACGCCCCGGTTAGCATATTTTTTGGTTTATGTAAAAAATCTACGGCGAAATTTTGCATCGGTCTTTGTATGTTTTCCAGTTAGCGTACAACAGGGGTCACCAACCTGGTTCCCGCGGGCACCAGGTGGTCCCCCACGACCACATGAGGTGCCCGCAAGCCTGCTTTTCATTCAGGTTTTCAGTTAATAATAAAAGAACACTAGAAAGAAATGTATTCTGAAACATAAAATGTGAGTTGTGAACTCTAAAGTGTGATCTGGGGTGCTTTTTCCTTTAATGCAACAACGGAGCTTCAGGTTGTGCAGGGGCGTCAAACGGCATCCAACAGTGCAAAATGTAAATTCTTGCAAATGTTCTTAATCTCTGACAATTTCAATCGGGAGCGTATCTGCGAATTGGTTCTCATCTTTCACTTTCACACAAAAGAGCCGCTCAGAAGATCCAATTAGTTGGCGAATGTCACGGCTCTATGAACAGCCGTTAAGCATCACTGCTGGTGTAGCCATGGACACACATGGTCAGAAACAACATGGATTCTTTCCAAACGGGGCCATTGAATGGGGAGGAAAACCCTGTTAATGTAAACAGACTACTTTAGGTTGTTGTATGAGTTTCATTCCACTTTCATTCAAGAGGAACAGCGGCGAGGCCAAACAAAACAAGTCGGCCCATCCGCGCACGTACATTTCCTGTTTGTGCCACGCTTGATTTCTGTCCAGAGGTCTTCCGTTTTCCGCTGCCTCAATCATCTCATGTGACGGAATGTAAAATAATCACATGCGCCTCCTTTTGTGTCTGATATGACTAATCAGATGTGATAAGAAGCCCAGACAATAGATGTTTTCGGTGTAACCATCTTCGTCTACCTATAAACATCTTGATAGCAATCCTAATTAGCGGCTGGCTGTGATCCTTTAATCTTAACTCGCCGCAGTTCTACCTTCCTACGAGCTTAGATGAGATTTCAAGAAGAGGAAAGTAATGCTTTGAAGCTCCACATCACAAAACCAACAAAGTCAAAGCAACAGAGACCGAAGGAGGTGCGCACTCGCAGAGGCAAGCAAACACACATTTTATTAACTGGCTGTGATTATTTGTTAGTGTAAACTGCATTTTGTAGGCCTGTGGCCTGGAGGGCTTAGGCAAGAGTTACATTGATGGGGAGAATATGTCAAACGTTTGCCCGCAGGATGTTCTGTCCATTCTAATAGAATTACAAGCTTCTGATAGGTGAATCTTTTCTCCAGGGCTACTTGTCTGTCAAACATTAGGTCACACTCAGCGCCAAGACGGCCGATGGGGGGGTGGGGGGCTCAAGGCAGCAGGAAGAAAACGTCTGGAGCGGTACCTCGCTCCCTGCCATGCAAAGAAGGGCAACAAAAGTGAGAAAAGAGGGTTAGGGAGGAGTGGGAGCTGGTGAAGGAGAGTGAAGTGAGAGGAGGTTGTGGGGGGGGGTAAAAGAAAGAAAGAGTGAGAAGGGCACAAAAGGCTGCATTTGAATCCACTCTAATTACGGCCTGCGTGATGGACAGGACCTGCAGACATGCCTGCCTTTTCTTTTGGAGTATGTGAGAGTGTGTGTGTGTGGAGGGACGGTGTGACGATGGGAGGGGCCGGCCTCTAGTAGAGATGTCTGCTGCCAGAAGCCTGAATGGGACAAAGACCTGAATAGAAACTTCAAAGTGACCTCTGGGAGGCCCCCCCCTTCCCTCTTCATCACAGTCCCTCAGCTGTGTGATGGTCAACAAGTGCTCGGTGTGTCTCACGTGCAATTATTGGCATTTCATTTTCTTTTCCATGTCCATTTTTCTTATAAAGTGGAACTGAACTGATCTCGCCACCCCCCGTCTACGGTGTCATCATTATTATTACTAAAAAGTGCAATGGTTGGTTTCCATTTCAATTCCAGCTGCCGACAACCGCTCATGCCGAGCAGTCAGCCAGTCCGAGGGGCGTAGAGATAAGCGGGTTCTACTGCACACAGGAGCAGATCTGAACTTTACGGGTGCTCAGCCCCCAATTACAAAGTTAAACAATCTTTGCCTTGCAATTAGTACTTTAATTAACATCTGTAATTAATTTTGGAATATGCTGCTTGTAAACACATTCAACCTTTTTCACCTCAATTCAGCAACGTAGACGTTATAGTGTCCTCCTCAAATCAACCTAATTAGTCTCAGTGTCTATTCATGTCATGTCGAAGATAGTAATCATAGGCTTCGTTATAATAAATTAGTGGATAAAACCCGAGCTAAAGAAATACGAGACGTTACGCACAATTGTTAAAACACACATAACAAAACATACATCCCATGACCCATCACTGTTGCTGACTTTTCAGTAAGAAAGGTAGCTATTGGCTGTCCTACAAGTCGCAACATGATGCCACCGTCTAATCTGCATACGATGGTGTAAAATGCTGCAGGAAAAAAAGCATAACTTCAAAGGAGAGACAAAAAAAAAGTGATTTAATTATGTTTAGAACCACAAATAAACTTGATTCTTGGTTTGCTCATATAAAATTGTCCATCATTTCATCAAAATAAAATAACTTGAATATTTGATCTCGGCCAGCGGCTCTCAAAGTTCTCCCATCACACTTGAGAACTTTTTTAAATGAGAAACTGAACAGCTGGCTCACGTTAACGTGACTCAGTGTGGTTCTAGATTAGCGCACTCTTCTGGTGAATATATGTCATAGCAACTGAGCGTCACAACAGAGGCAATGCAGTAGGCTTATCAATGACTTACATTTACCCGAAGAATTGTAAGATAATCCACTTTATTTTACTAATAAAGAGCAGCAATAGACTAACAAGAAAATATAAACACAATAAACACTCTCCTCTTTTACCCAGGCTCACTGAACATTAAGAAACATTTGCGTTTTAGATCTTGCGGAATCGCGGCTTGCGCGCATGCGTGACTCATTTGCACTTTGGATGCGTAGAGCTCCACATCATGGTTTGTGACTGCCTTTGGGCGGGGTTGGACCTGTCAGCAGCACCCGCCGCTGCTCAGTGAGAACACAAAATGCAGAACAATACGTGCTTTCACCATACCAGAAAACTCCCCAATGACGCCAGAAAAAGTCGCTAGATTTATCACTCGTCGCTTTTGGGAAAATATGTCATCAAGGGGCTGGAATGTCGCCAGATCACCAAGTTGGCACCACTGTTACCCATAACTCACTCATTTTGCCAGAACAACTTTTGTTCCCTAAAAGCCACCTTATTTCCTGGTTGAGGCACATGTGGACCTCAGCGGCAAATATATAGTAACCTCTAGAACGGGGGTTCTAGAGGACAACTACATGTCCAATGTGCATTTTATTCACAAGGTATTTATTAAGGCATTTTATTAGGAACACGTTAACCACATGCATGTAAGTGATGCATAAATTAAAAATAGATAAACGTAATAAATACAGTATCTGCATCCGCGACCCACTTAGGGGTCCCAACCCACCAGTTGAGAATCAACAGGGGAAACTATAACTTAGAGAACAACTAAACATAGTCATGTTTGTTGCAACCATAAAACTACCTCTTGATTCAAAAGTGCTACATTAGCGCTATTAGGGTCACACTGAGGAGGTTTAAAAAAGTCATACTATGACACAAAAAAGTCTGATTATATTGGCAGAAAAGGTTGTAAGTTGTATATAAATTCATATATTTTGAAGAAAAACATCATATTTTAAATGAAATCCACATTTTTTTATTGTATTGTACCTTTTTTTCCTTGAAAATGAATATTTTATTCATCATTAAAACTATTTAGATGTGTATTCTCATGGTATAATTTGTGTTTATTTTCAGTGGGGCTCTAATACTCATATACACAGACTTATATTTACAGTGGGGTGTGTGTTATACGGACACTAACTGGTCAGTTTAGGCGTTCAAAGCATTTTGTCATCCAAATAAAAGTGCATCACAATTAGTCTGCTTCTCAGGGTGCTAAATAATACTTAAAATATTAGAATCACTACTAGCATCAGTGGTATTTTAAGTAGCGCTGAGATGATATTTACCAAAAAAGGGTGTAAATACGCCCAAGCTTATACATGACGATGTTCGGCTGCTCATTGCAGGATGCAGAAATAATTGGAGCAGAGGATCTGAGTCATTGCTCCCTCCCTCTGGTGTGAGCTCTTCCTCTTTTTGGCAGAACCAGAAGAGAATGAAGAAGCCCACAGAGCTAACGTGTTGAAGACATGATTGCTGCTAAATAACACAAGTGGGATTTAGAATCTAATTTCATCCTCCTGGTCTTACTGATTTTTGGCCCATGTTAACATCTTGCGGTGTGCGTCATCTAATTCCTTCTAGCGTGGGCTTCTGATCATCATCCACTTATCTCCACCTCCTCCTCTTCAAAATGTTTCTTCCTGTAGCATGACTCCGTCGCTGGCTGCAAGAAAACAGGAAGACCAGAGGGCGAGGGCCCAGCCGAGAGGGAAGATAAGATTTGAGTGAGTCGTGTGTGCGTGGATGCCAAAGGACTGTATCTGTCCATCTTGAGTCCACTTGCACCAGTCAAGAGCCAGGTCAGGCTCCGAAGCTCGTGGGGTTAGCATGTCATTGTTGCTGCCTGGAGTCAGCGACACGTCCTCAGTGACATCATCGCTCGCATGATTCATCTCACTTCGCTGCTTAACTCAATTCAAGGGCCACTAGGGTCCGCTTCTAATCTGAGGACAGAATGAAGTAGCCTTATCTGGGTTCTATTTTCTACCCGGGCAGGTGCAGACTCGGCGCATTGACCCACTGTAGCTTTGATCATTTTATTTATATACAGCACCAAGACATAATACTTAAAAAAACATTCCTATCATTGTGCCTCTATTTCAAATATTGGTAGTCTCTAGCAGCCGCCGTCTGCTTGTGGGAAAATACACTTGTACCGGAGCCGTAGAAAAGCCCGGCCAAGATACCTTATCGTAAGATATGTTATCTGTCACTCAGATGATGTCATGTTTTCAGTGCGGCTATAAATACGCCGGCCATAAAGACTCCTGCCCACTGACATGCTTTTAAAACACCAGACGCAAGAAACAACCAAGATAATGTGTGGCGCTGGAGTTAAACCAATAGCTGCAGAACATGAGATAAAATGAATAAATTATTGTGGACCGTCCTTTAGAATTATGTCGGGCCATAACTTTCTGAGAACAAAAAAAGATGAGGAGAATTACAAGCGCAGCAAGGTGACGGTTTTCTACATTTCCATTCGCATCCGCCGCTCGTTGTTTGTATCATAGTCCATCTATCTGCATTGTCAGCATCATGGTAGTCTTTCCCACAGGACTGCAATCTGTTTGGGCGACATGATGATGTCATTGTCTGTGCACGTAATTGGCCATGATGATATTTTTTTATGTAATTGCAATGGATGCTGCAGGAGAGAGGAATAACAAAAAGTGAGTAAAAGCACAACAAATATTTTTAGAACTACAAACTGTTTTCCGCCCGTGAGTGCTTTGAGATGGGTGAAAGGCCCAAGAGTGATACGCGCTTTCATTTCACAGTCTGTCTTTGAAAGCCCACGATTTTTACTACACGTTTATGTCTTTGTTTCATTAACAGGGCCTGACTGAGTAATTGGTCAGACAAAATTGGCCGATTTTAGACAATAGAGAATAATTGTAATTGGCCGGAAGTTGGCCGATCGACGCTGATGCTTGTTTTTCCCAAATAAAATGCAGGTAATATGGTGTTTTTCTTAAAAATGATCGACCGATTAAAATTGTAGCCATGAGAGAATAGATTAATAAATAATCGCTGTTTCATGGTTGACTACAGCCTAGTATTAGTCAAAAAATATGCATATTTAAGCATCCATCCATTCGTTTTCTATGCCGCTTGTCCTAATTAGGGTTGCGCGGGTATTCTGGAGCATATTCCGGCTGACCCTGGGCATGAGGCGGGGTACACCCTGGACTGGTCGCCAGCCAGTCGCAGGGCACATCTTCTATCTGCGATTAAGTGTGATTAATTATGAGTTAACTATGGACAAAATGAGATTAATCAGAATTAAATATTTTCTTCGACTGACAGCTCTAAATTAAATATATAACAGAATTTTAACAACACATACATATATTTGAATAATGCAACCAAAAATATCTGCATATTCATTTTATCACGCTAGATTTGATGTGATACCGATGCTACCCTGGTATCGATAATAGCAAGATTTGGATCGTTTCGCCTATATACAGCTCTTTTGAGTCAAGTCAAAGGGGTCATTGTATTACACAATTCAGTCGTCCAGAATGTAGACCTGCAAAACACACGGCATGTTTATTTGTTCACTAAATTGGAATACTACAGTTAGAGTACGGTTAGTGAGGTATCAATAATAACAGTTAGCATTTCTACAGTTATTAACCGTATGTAATGTTGACAACGTCACTACCGTAGGTGTATTTAGTGTTATTTTAAAGTCAGTGATTATTTGTTCATAATTATTCTTGGAAACTATAAGACCAATATTTCTAAGAGGTCTAGCCTGGCTCTTATGATTCGATTCTTAACTTTTCGACCTTTATGTCTATTTTCTAGACAACTGAGTTAAACGTAGAAGATTGGGGCTGTGAACACACCTTGGGCAAATAAAGGTAAGGTAGTTCAAAAACTCCTAAACGTGAAGATGTCCTTGTTAGTAAGCAAGTGAGGACACACGAGCACTCTCAGCCTCACCATCAAAGCCTCAGCAATTACTCCCATGCTCCTTCACTCTGGCATAAATCTGCTCTTATCTCCGCTCACTGCAGGATCTGGGAATATCAGTCTCAGCATCTGCTCCAACTACAAACCCAGCCTGTAAAAGCACAACAAAGTGGCTCTGCAGGCATAAATAAGGAAGGAGGGGCACCGGAAAAAAGAGAAGCCAGTATAGGAAGGAGCAGAGAAAGAAAGATAGGCAGATGGAGTCGCATGGGTGTGTTCCTGCTTGTTTTGTTTGCCCCGAGCATTTGGTCGCATTTATTTTGCAGTCTGTCAATCAGCAAGAAAGAAAAGCTTAAAAGCTGGTTTTCTCACCAAGTGAGTGACTCAGCCAGCAAAGATGAATAAAGTCTTCACAGGAAATGAGGATCTATGACAGAAAAGAGGGTCAGCAACTTTGGCAGGGTTGAAAGGTCAGAGTTGAAGCGTAAGTGGTGGGGATTGTTGGGAATGATCTTGTAGAAAGTGGCACTTTTCTTTTTTTTTACATGTTTACGTCTTTATGCTTCGCTAATGTTTTTTTGTTCAGCCTTGGTCCTTGCACCACAGTGGATGTGAGAAGCAAAAATGAAACTTAGAATCAGTTGAACCTCGGTCAGCATCCGCCCTGGTTTGCGTGTTTTTCAGATAACGTCGAAAGTACGTACATTTTCCAGTTAGTGCACAATATGACGCGTGTCTTGTCGTGTTATTGATACACTGCGTGAGTCCAACTGTGTGTTTAATGTACTTTTATCGCAAAACGTCCTTAGCTTCTAAAAACCGGAAGTCAGCTACATAGGTGCCATTAACGGCTGACTCTGAAAAATCTTTTTGTAGTTTTACATTCATAAACAAGGCATATAAATGACGAATGAAAGAGATAATTAAGCATTTAAGGTTACTTTTACCTTCACTGAAGATGTGATTCTTGGTGTGAGTGCTCCCAAAGACACGACGTGGCAGCGAGACACACCACGGACGCCATTTTCCTGTTTTGTCGTGCCTTTCTTATTATTATTAAATTCTTCTTTTTCTTTATCAAAATGCTGGCACATGCAACTGTCTTTGGCTCTACTTTGGGTTATTGAGGTGAGAAACACTTTTAAATTCAAGAAGTAACTCATGGCAAAACAGGAAGATGGTGTCCAAGTGGTGTCTCGCTGCCATAACCTTAAATCTTCATTTATCCCTTTCATTCATCATTTACCGTAAATTCCGGTGTATAAGCCGCACCCACTACATTTAGAGGAAAAAACAGATTTGTACATATATAAGCCACACCCCACTATTAGCCGCACGTGTCCACGTCATAAAATGACATATTGTGGCACCCACGAGTCCGTGAGGACTAGGCAGCTCTTTATTTGATAGAGCTAATCATGAGCTATGAAAAAACTCACAACCAAGCCCATTGGAAATCGCAGGACGTTATTACACAATATAAGTCTGACTCACGGTGTCGTCTTCAAACAACATTAAACTCATCACACAGCAACTTAACACTCAAAGGTACCAAGGAAATATACAGTACAAGTATCAATATGAGTTTAAAATGAAAAATAAACAACTATTTAAAAATTTCCACATTATGTGTTGCATCTGATAAAAGCATTTCATTGGAGGACAAGCGGCATAGAAAATGGATGGATGGATAATGGTGTAATGCTGCCTCTGTCCACCAGAGGAGCCCAGAGCCCAGAGGGAGGCTGACACCATTGCAGCGCCCCGGAAGGCACTAATGAATGCTTTGCTTGGTCACAATGCTTTATGGGAAAACTTTAAAATACTTCCTTTTTTGTATGCATTTTTAGTGTTAAGTTGCTGTGTGATGAGTTTAGTTTTCTTTGTAAGATGACACTGTGAGTCAGACGGTTATATAGACTGATGACCTCTTGTGATTTCCAGTGGGTTGACAAGCTCATCGTGAGTTTACCGATTGCTCATGATTGGCCCCTGCCAAAAAAAGAGCTACCATTTCCTCACTGACTCGCGAGTGGCTCAGTATTTAAACAATTAGAAGTGGTTGTGAAGTAAAGGAGATGTCACGAGATTAGCCATAAATTAGCCGCTACGAAGGAGATGAAGGTGAAGACACAGGAATTCATTTGGACCTTTAACAAAGGGATGTCACCAACTAGTGACACAGCACGCCTATTGCAGTTGCCACTTTCACGCTGCTGATCATCGCTGTGAATTTTCCACCATTTTCTGAGGCACTGACACAAAATGGGTATGTTGAAACTGACCTGCTAATTTGCTGGCTTGAGAGATAGTATCAGAGGTGCATCAGAGGCAGGGGAGCGGCAATGTGAAAGGGAGTGGTTGAAAGATGGACACACCAGAGACTCACTTCTTCTGCCCTGTTGTGTTGAAACAACTGTCTTACTCCAAAATATATCATAGACGACGTGTGCACGCATATATCGTAACTATCACGGCGATGTCCCGCTTCACACGTGAATAAATGGGGTGGCATCTACTGTTTTCAGCTGCGATGCGCAGATTTTGCAGCATCATTGGAAGGAGTGTGGTTTTTGCAGGTCGGTTAGAACAGTAGAGATGTGCGAGTCATGAATGAGTTGCTCAAAACTCCCAAGTTTTTTACTGAATCAAGACTCACGGGTACTTGTCACCTACTCACCCGGTGGGAGGAACCTTTCTGCTCTGCAGGGTTGTGAACGATAAACCGATGCGACCAGATATCCCATTTGACAAGCGAGAGATACGGCTGCATCGGTAGCAGCCTCCTGGATCGATACGAATCAGCCATAAATCCTTACATTAATCGAATGTTTGCAGTCGATTGAGACACGTACCGGGTATCGCAAGACTAGCAACCGCTTGACAGCGCGACTGTTAAACAATGCGAAAGGATTCTCACGCATGCTCCGTAGCTTACTGTAACTGAAGACAAGAATGGATGTAAATAGTATCAGCGTGTACATTATAGCGATCTAATTAATCTTATTTGTTATGTATTGTGTAAAAGACAGGAACAAAATCAAATTAAAAGCACTAAATGAATACAGACCCATCATCCACCAGTACGAGCCTGGAGTTTTTCAGAGAGAAAATTACAGTGTTCCTTCGCTCTATCGCGGTTCATCTTTCGCTGAATTTTTTAGTGCTTCTTTTTTTTTTTTTTTATTACAGCGTATGAACGCTGTTACAGGCCGAGCCTGGCCCTTTAAGAAGAATTGCACTGTGGGAAGTTGAGTGTCTATCCCTTCCCTCGCTCATCCGTCTGCACCACCCATTGTTTGTAGACCATTGTCAATCAGTCTCCTTCGTGCCGTCCTGCCATGTCTCCTGTGTCATCGCTAGCTTGCTTGCTAGCTTGTAAATGAATCTTCGGTTCGTCTGCAGCAATACGTTCTAACAAGGATACAAAAACGCTACGGTACAGCGGAACGGCGTGAGGATGAAAAGGCACGGTCACAGGAGTGAAATATGCGTGAGTGACTTCATAATTTCTTGTGTTGATCATTAAGGTTGATTATTGATCATCGTTTGAGCTTTTTTGAGAGTGTTCGAACAAAAGACAAATGTCAGAAAATGCTTTTGTCCGTCTGAGAAAAGTGTATAAAGTGTATGGTGAGGGGTTTTACAGCCTTAAAACATATATAATTGTAAAAAAATTAAGGTGGCTAGTTGGCGGATTTCGCTTATAGCGGGCTATTTTGGGAACCTATCCCCCGCGATAAATGAGGGAACACTGTATACGTTGTTGTTTGCCAAGCATGAATTAACTTTAGGTTGTGCACAAATTCAACAAACAAATATGCACATTAACACTCAATAAGGTCATCAAATCTTAATTTTATGCATTCCCACATAGTATCAGCATTTGGCACCAAATATCAGGTGAAAGAAAAATGTGGAAAATACAGTATAGTAGTCTATCTGTGCAGCGTGGGAGAATGTCAGATGGTGTGTTCGAGGACAGTCAAACAAAGTGGGACAGTTCACCGCTCGCAACAAACGACATGAACATGGAAAATTGTGGGATTACTAACTGTATATTATTTTTTTTAAATAAAATAATGACCCATATTTCCAAAACTGAAATCCATTTACATAAAATTTGAAGTAATTTAAACATTGCACCTCAAAAGTTTGCCTGGCGGTTGGGGACCCCGCCTTACAGCACGCTTGGGCATATGATGTGCTTGATTTTCAAATGTAAGATTAATGTCCACACCAACAAATGGAACTTTAGATTCGTATCGAATCATATCATTTGTACATCGCATCGAATCCTTCTGTTTTAAAAATATATCGTTTTGAATCGTATCGTGACCCGTGTATCTACTGTAGCGTATCGAATCGTCTATCACAAAGAGATTTGTGATAGACAACCCTAGCGCTCTGTGACGGGTGGCTCGAGTCAATTGAGTATCCGATTCACTTTAGTGCGTGACTCATAAGAATGGGATTCAGTAAAGGTAATGTTGTTTCCCATCACAACTGAACAGGCATTGTTGTGACAACATTGTTGTCTGTACGTGTAAATTGAAGTAGCTATACTTGCTGTCGTGTAACGCAACGCTGAGTGCCGTCAAGCCTCCGTGGACTCGTGTTTGACACAGTTAAGGAGATGTTTGCTGTGATGAAGCGTTACGCAGGTGACAGATGAACATGTCTCCAAACTATTCCAGGGGGATGTTATTGCTAACGCTCATACTCGAGCTACATCTTTCACACTGACCCCTTTAGCTTCCTTCTCTGCGCCATCCCCTCCCATCATGTTGCCGTGTCACACTGTTGAACCAAAAGGCGCTTGGGTCGCGAAAGTGTTTTTTTGAGATAAAATGTTCCAAGTAAATGTTATGAGGAAATACCTTAGCTCCAGGTGCTGGCTCGGGGGTTGTGGGTTAGAGGTGAGGGGTCACACACCGGCCCCTTAGGGCAGTGTGAACCCTGACCTCGCAAGACTGATGAATTGTGTGCTAACAAGGACCAGCTCTGCTTTTACTGTGCCTGCACTCCCTCGTCTTTGACCCCCCCCCTGCTTTCTACGAGGTCCTGCAGCGTAGTTCTACCTGCTCAACCTTTAAAGTACCTCACCATCTGTCCTTTCACTTGGATTGATAATTATCATCATAACGCAGTCTTACATAACCTAACCTCCATATCTACTACGCTAGTGTATGTATTACTTACGCAGAGATTGAATGAATTCTTATTGGGGGGGCTGTTAAATCTCAGCCAGCCATAGAAGTGCTCTCTTTCTAATGAGCCTGGCTGGCATTCACACACAAGTGAAAAAGCTAATCACACACACATACACACACACACATCTGCACATTGGGCCATTACACTCTCATACCATAGAGCCAATTAAAGAGATGAGTCTTATTAGCGGAGGTGTCCTGGCTCTCGTTAATCACCGGGGTTTCCTGGCAGGGGCGAGTGACACGCCGAGCTCTTCGTCATCTTTACGAGCCCTGTCTCATCACTCCTTATAAGACACTCATCCAAACTTTAGTGAGACTTATGATTTAGCCGAGCATCTTGGCCCGGCGGTGCGTTCACTCATCTGTGGGTCACCTTTAAATAAGCTTGGATGGGTTGGAGAAGAGGACGTGTGGAAGTATAGGCCTCACACACACACACACACGCACACACACAATAGTAAAATGATTATGGTGTTTCTTCTGTCTGCAGGAGAAGCCATTATAATCCCCGCTGCTCAAGCTGGAGACCACTGGGACGAGTGAAAGTGGCCCCGACAACAGTAATGTGACGCGAGGCGAGAAGCTGTAGAGAATCCGATTCCAGGGTAAATATCAGACTAGTCCCGGCTGAAAAGTGCTCTTGTTTTCTCGCCTGGCGGGATTGAATGGCCTGCATGGACCTCTGGACCACCTGCAGCTCTGCTGATGACAGATTCCCTCCACACGCTCGGACCATGTCAGAGCCTCTAATCCGTCCTGCTTGTGTCTTCTACCTTCTGCAGTCCTGTCACTCGCGCACATCTTTAGCTGTGTTGACGCCTGCGTGTCAGTGCGCAGCAAACCCACAGGACGCGCACGGTAAATTCCCACGCCGCTCTTATTCATAATCCCTAACCTGTTGTGGCCTGTCCCGTGAAACCGCTCCTCGTCATTGAGAAGCCTTTTCTCTCTTTACCTTCACAGTCTTTCCTCCTAATCCAAAGACATTCTTTCCCTTATTTGCACAGCACATTTTTTTCCTCGTAGAGTTGAGGTCAACGGCTTACAGTGTGCTCGAAGCTGTGCAAATTGGAACTGGAGATGCGATTGTTCTTATTCTGCTTCCCGAGCACCTTCAACGTGCGCTTACACTGCAAGAAGTGCGATCTCAGCAAGATATCTGAAATATCTGATACCAAGATATGCTTTGTTATTATGTGAGGCCAGCTCAGTATGTCAGTGTTTCCCCACAGGACTGCAATCTATTTGTGGCAGTGGGGGGGGGGGATTTGCATAACTGGCCATGACGCAAGTCACCAGCAAAACTGAGTGTTTTTTAGATGGGGTGAGAGCGACACAGGTGTCCCTTGCCACTTGGGGATTTGAATTTTGCGACTTCACTCTTTTTATTTTTCAAAACATATGTTAATTAATAAATCAACAGAGTTTCGTGGTTGAATACATTCTGTTATTAGTCAAAAATGTGCATATTTAAGCAAATCTTACATATTTTTTGCCTGAATTATTTTATTTTCATTGTATTTTATTTTGCATAAATGACTAAATGAACTGAAATTCAAATATGAGGCATTCAGAAGACACATTCAAAGACACTGTGATAAATATGCAGTATTTACATTGGTCACCAAGTGTCAGTAATGTTACACAACGGCCACCACAGGAAGTACTGCACAGAAGAGGCCTGTGAATATTTCCATTCATCCAAGTCGTTGTATTGTCACGGCATTGAATGAATGGCAACTGGACTGTTCAGCTTGTTCAGAAGGAACTCTCCCAATGCTAACATGTGTGAGACTTTATATAGTATTTACTTGTATTATTTGTACTATATTGGGTAATACGGGTGTAAAGGTGGGGGGGTTATTTAATGTCTAGAAGACCCTAATAATGTTAAAATTGTATTTAGAAGATCATAAACAGGTTGTCTATGCTCTAACTACAAAAATATTCCATTTATAAATAAGAGATTCTACTTTGTGGCAGTTCACTTATCACGGTCGGGTCTGGAACCAGTTAGCTGGGATAAAGATGGGATTACTGTAATAAGGAGACCACAAATAAGACTGGAAATAATCCGCCAAGTCGAAGAAATTGCAGTAACACAGCAGAATAGAACATGCCGTTTAATGAACGCACTCCGCTCGTGAATAATGAATGACAGCGGCAACCTTCCACAAAATACATCATCAGAAAAACTCCAAATAAGACTGGAAATATTCCACAGAAGTCATAGAAATTGCAGTAAGACAGACGAATAGAATGTGTCATTTCATGACTGCCATCGCCCATCTTGCAGGTAATTAATGACAGTGGCAACCTTGTGCTAAATGAATAATCAGAATGATTTTAAGTAAACTGAAAATAGACCACAAAGTCAGAGAAATTGCTGCAATACGGCCGACTAGAACATGGCAGTTAATGAACACACTCGTCTCACGGATAATGAATGGCAGCGGCAACCTTCTACAAAATACATCATCAGAGCAACTCCAAATAAGACTGGAAATATTCCACAGAAGTCATAGAAATTGCAGTAACACAGACGAATAGAATGTGTCATTTCATGACTGCAATCGCCCATCTTGCAGGTAATTAATGACAGTAGCAACCTTGAACAACATTAATAATCAGAACAACTCCAAATAAGACTGGAAATATTCCACAAAAGTCATCAAAATTGCAGTAAGACTGGCAAATAGAATGTGTCACTTCATGATTGCGATCGCCCATCTTGCAAGTAATTAATGACAGTGGTAACCTTGTGCTAAATAAATAACCAGAATGACTTTAGGTAAACTGAAAATAGTCCACAAAGTCAGAGAAATTGCTGCAGTACGGCCGACTAGAACATGGCAGTTAATGAACGCACTCCTCTCACGGATTATGAATGACAGCGGCAACCTTCCGCAAAATTATTCATCAGAACAACTCCAAATAAGACTGGAAATATTCCACAGAAGTCATAGAAATTGCAGTAACACGGACGAACAGAATGTGTCATTTTATGACTGCAATCGCCCATCTTGCAAGTAATTAATGACAGTGGCAACCTTGCACAACATTAATAATCAGAACAACTCCAAATAAGACTGGAAAATAGAAAAAAAACGGATAAATAGAAAAAAAAACTGAAAATAGACCACAAAGTCATAGAAATTGCTGCAATACAGCCGACTAGAACATGGAAGTTAATGAACGCACTCCTCTCACGGATTATGAATGACAGCGGCAACCTTCAACAAAATAAATCATCAGAACCACACCAAATAAGACACCAAGTCATAGAAATTGCAGCAATACAGCAGCGTAGAACATGCCATTTCATGCATGCGATCGCCGCTCTTGCAAGAAATGATTGACAACTTGGCCAGGAGTGGGAGGAGGAACAGAGACTAGTGGGAGTACTGGTGGTGTCCCACATGCGACAACAATCTCCACATTCTTAATCAAAGTTTCTTGGTCATTTTTGTGTAATCCTGCTCACAAAGAAGCGAATGATTGTGGGAGGAAACCAAAGTACCCACAGCGCTTCCAAAAAATACACATCATAATATACTTTATATCTTCCTCCACGCTGACATTTTAAAAGAGCAATCTGGAAAGTTGTCGTGCGTGTGCACGTGTGTGTGTGTGTGTGTTGTCATGGTGTGTGAAGTCGTGGTGAATGATTTTCCAGGATCAGCTGCTCTGTTGCCCTCGCAAGCCCAGAAGATTACAAGCAGGGCTCTCATTAATGATTCATCCGCTGAATCCAACATTTTGTGGCTTTTTATCACCAGCACAGACTCCTGGAAGCTCCAGTGAGACTTGCCATCCAAACACTGTTTCATACACACCGTGTACATAAAGTACAGCTTCAGTGAGCACTACTTTTTTCTACGTATGTGTTAAGCATGATTCCCAGTCCTCCTTGACCCTCTTATGTTCTTAACATGGCCTGCACTGATAGGCCTGTGGGGTCTTACAGGTTATCACCAGTAAATACAAGCCCCGTTTCAAACCCCGCTCAACTAACAGCATAAATCAAATTAGAGATTCTTTTCCGGGGGGTGGTAGCAGTCTAAGATGTGAAAGACTAATATATACTGTACGACTACAGTATCAGGCCACACTTCAGCTATCATAGAACTGGTTTGACAGTGCCAGATGCTTGCAGAACTTGTTTGACTATTACAAAGAGGGCCTGACGATCACACAGATAGCATCGCTTCTCCACATGACAGCAGATAAGTGATAAAACACGCCTCTGCCTGCACAACGGGAGGACCGACTTGAATAATCATGTACTGGCAGCCTCCTGACTGTCATCAATACTGCAGCTATGCCACACATGTATCTGCACAGTGAAAGCGCTTTATGTGATTTTAATCAGTGCTGTTACACACATAGCGAGATTCGATTTTTTAAGATTGTGGTTGTAGATGTTGGTAGGTTTGCACTCCTATGTGTTACAAAAAACTATAATACGTGATTCAAAAAATACCACAGTGTTTATAATTGAGCATTACTATTCAGTTTTAACTTGCTTTCACAACAGAGGGCAAACAACTGAAGCTAACAAGCATAGCACTCACGTTATAGCGCCAATGGTTGACTCTCGTGTGGGCTACACTGCCCCCTTGTGTTTAGAAATTGAATTACAACGCTATCTGATCAGAACCAGATTGGTTTTATTGTCATTGTCAGGGAAACGTTTCACAAACTCAGAATTTTTCCCGGTGAAGTGGTGCAACACAAAACATAGATTAATGATAACAAATAATGAAACTATAAAAGGCATGCAAAATAAAAAACAGATTAAAAATACCATAAAGCTAAAAAGTGGTAATGTGTAGATTAAATATAAATTAATATTAAATAGATACATAAATACAATAGATAAATATATAATATAAAGATAATTAACTCATTTTACCTACTCATACTTTAGTAGTTAGTTTGAAATGATGGTAATATAATATACATTGATATCCAGTGTTATAAATGTATACAGCAGTACGAAGTAAAGTAGTAGTAATGTATAGCAGAGGGAAGCGAGGGGCGCATTTGCTATTTTTATGTACTGTATTTTTTTTAATTTCATAAAAAGGCTGAATAAAATAGTTATAGCCTCCTGATCAAAATGGTAAGAGCTGTTGAAAATTGCAAGAACTTACATTTTGCACTGTTGGATCTTAAGGAGGTTCTGAATAGAGCTTAAAAATGCCAAAAGAGGAAATGGGAGTGAGACAAAAAAAAAATGGACGAAGCAAGCACGCATTGAAGTGAAATATGCCGTTCATCAACTGATCAAAGACTTAAGACCACAGCTTTTAAAAGTCAAAATCTTGGCTAAAACGTGGATTCAGTGTCATTTTCGGTCAGGTATTCACACCGTCATGATCTCTTGATGGCAAAGGCAACAAAGCTTTCTCTCTTTGAACACGATTGAACTGTTGAGCTGCATGAGCAAGGCCTTTGTGGCACGCTGTGTGCCACTGCTGCCGAGGTTGGACACAGTAAGCACTAAGTCATTTTTTACTTCTTAAAAGATCTTGAGGGTTATGGAACAAAAATAGTCAAGTGGTGGACCCAAAAAAATGTCACTGGCCCTGGGCCGGAGGGTCCTATTGCAGGCTGTCGGTCGAGACATGGGACGATCCTCGGCCCAAATGAAGATTGTTACTGGTGCCGAGTGCAGTCCAATAACCATCAGACGGCATCTACAAGAGAAGGCTTTTAAGAAGAAAAAAGTTCTTGAAAAGGTTTCATCCTCCTTAAGGCCACAAAATTAGATGTTTGGGATTTGGACGAGAGCACCAAACATGGGACATTGAAAGGTGGAAGAAAAATCCTGATGGCTTCCAACGTTTCCGGCATGACAATGAGATCCCACCTGAGATGTTTTCCCACACAGCACAGTGGAGCTGGTGCCATCATGACCTAGGGGGCTTTTTCCTTCAATGGAACAACAGAGCTTCAGGTTGTGCAGGGGTGTCAAACGGCAGCTGGCTATGTGGAGATGTTGCAGGGCCTTCATGACTGAAGGTCCTCGTCTGTGTGCTAATGACTGGCTTTTTCAACAGGATAATGCTGCAGTTCACAATACTCGCCCGATAAAGGAATTCTTTCAGAGGAATAACCCCACCCTTCTTGGACCATCCTGTGTTGTTCCCCTTATCTAAATCCAGTCAGAACATTTGGGGATGGATGGCAAGGGAAGTTTACAAAAAAATGGACATCAGTTCCAGACAGTGGATGCCCTCCTGGAAGCCATCTACACCACCTGGAGCAACATCCCAGTATACTCCTGGAAACACGGGCATCAAGTATGGCCAAAACAACTTTTCAGGTGATTAACAAGGATGGCGCAATAAATTGTTTACTCAGTTTTTTTTTTGTCTCACTCCCACTTTTTCTTTTTGAATTTTGAAGCTCTACTTATCTAACAGAACAACTGTTAGATAAGTAGAGCTTCAGTGTGCAGTAAGAAGTAACAGTAAGAAGTTGTGTGGAGAGAGATTTGTTTTTAATAAATGTAATTCATCTATTTTTTTGGACAGAAAGTTTGTATACAGTAGTAATGTATACAGTAACATTAGTGGGATGCAGGGGCCTCTGAGATTTTTAAATATATTTTTACAATTAAGTAAAAAGGCTATCAAAGACAAAGCTTTGTGTTATTTGTTTTTAGTGTGAACATTTGTTTTTTCTCTTTGCCTTTTGGCACAATTTCCCCCCCCCAAATTTTATGTTAAATAATCCAAGGAGCCACACTTTGGACACCCCTGATTAAGAATGTAATTTCCTTAAAATGAAACAATTTAGAAAATGTTACAAAAACAACAAAAAAAAAAAACACCACTGTTTTTTCTTGTGCCATTTCCAGTGAAGAGATCCATTCAACAAACAAAAATACATTTTCACTCCAAATGAATTGTAGTGGCTACTAAATTATTGAGTTGCACAGTTGAAATGTGTTGATTTTTATTCAAAAGTTACTGTCTCCAGACAAGTACAAATCAGAAAACAGAGTGGGAGAATAGACAACTTAGGGTGTAGGCAAGAGTGCAGAAACAAAAGCACAAAATAAAATGGCCAAAAAGGAAAGAAATTAAAATTTGAATATATATACACATGATCTAATAAGGATTTATACCATATGTAGTGGTACGCAACAAACAATAAACAGTACTTTGTCCTTAAAAGAATTGAGTTTTTACTTACATAAAATAATTAGGCAAAACACATATAGGCTGCTCATCTACGTAATCACATGACATTTGACCACCTCATGTCTTGTTCTAAGAAGCCGACGATGCACCTTTAAACATGACCACTCTGCTGACATGGAAGATTTAGCGTGACAGGAGAAGCATGTTTAAGGCTCAAGCATGGAATGACTACAAAAGAAGACAAACCAGTCCATTCAAACGTGTGTGTGTGTGTGTCAAAATCTAAGCTGTCGTCTAGCTGCCACAGCGCTGCTGAATAACTTGTCTTTAATATTTTCACAGATTATATTTCTTTTTTGTATGTGTGACATGACTCAAGTTGAGAAAATCTTTAAAGCTGAATTTCATTCGTTTTATCCAAACTAATTTACACATTAGGAAAGAAGGTAGAAACCCCAAGACAATAAAAGGGGAGGGAGGAAAAAAGCAAAAGGGTAAAAGTACAAATCTAAAAATCTTCCTGGCCGCATGGATTGACATGCTTTCCTTTTTTTCTTACATTGGTGTGACTGAAGGTTGAAAAGAAGCAAAGCACATATATAAAAATCAGCACCGATTCATATAGATTTTTTATTTAAAATGTACGATACCCATTTTGACATGATGCTGCTAGATTGTAAGAGAAGAAAGAATTGGACTTTGAACGTTCCTCTTAGCAGATGGTGGTTAAGGAGTGGTCCAGATCTTGGGGTAAGCTCTAACACGTACTACTTGTCGAGCATGGAGCGTTGAGACTGGGATTGTTTCTACATCATCTGAACCACCAGTGGTTATCAGGACCTCAACTTAAAGAGAACAAACAGAAAGACCTCCGTCCACGTGGCTAACACAGTACAGGCAAGCTACTACAGTCCGTTTATAAATTACTACATCACACCTGGTAACTTACTACATTGGAAAAAGGGTTAGACAGAAAACAAATGAACGTTTCTTAAATTAAAAACACACCAATCCATCCACCGTTGGGAGGGGGGGAGGGGGGAGAGGCAAAGAAAGTAAAATTGGGGAAGATGCTATTGTGGATGTCAAAATAGGGTTGGAAGTGGCCCAACAGGAAGAGCTTACCCAAGATTAGAAAAGTATAGATTTCAAGTCCTCTCTGAGCAAGCAACACTGAGTGTGGCTCATCATTGGTCCACGTGGAGTACAAGCCCAAACTTTTTTTTGTCATTTTTGCTTTTTCTTACAGAAAACACACTTGTTTTCGCATCTAAAATTCTCTTTAAATACAAAGCTCCTCTTCTTGTATCCCAGCTTGAAAATCATCTGGATAGGAGTTTAAAACATGGACACTCCAAGGACCTGCACAAAGGAACACAAAAAAAGATGCTTTTCACTGCTTAAAATAACATCTCAATGGGGGAAAAAGGCTGGCATGATGGGATTCAAATATCAAAAAATGCTTTCTAGGGGAGATTAGAATAGTAATACCACATTTCAAAACATGGCAAATCTAGGTCAACTTTTTTTTTTAAACACTCATTTGCTTATCTTAAGTAATACGCACTACACTTCAAACCGTCTGCCAACTGAACAAGATAAATACATGGTGTCTAACACAGAAAGTCATTTTACCCTTGTGGAATTTCAATGACTTAATTAAATTACACAAACTAAAAAGACAAAATGTCATTTTAATTCCCGTATTTCCTATTGCTGGATGAATGGCTAGATATCAGCTTTTAAATTACACTCTTACCAGCTATTTTTGTTGTCATTATATTTGTTTCCAATTATTTCCATTACTATCTGATGAATGTATTTCTTCATTTCTTAATCATTTGAATGATTATAGCTTTCAGATAAAAAAAAAAAAGAAATACAGTGGAACAGCAAAAATGGGGAGAAAAAGCAGTAATTTTACAAGAATAAAGACAAAATATTAGGAGAATAAAAAGAAAAAAAATTGCATAAAATAATAAATTGGCCTTTGGCGCAGTCTAAAAATATGAACAAGAAAACAACAAAAAGGGTGGGGGGAAAATCAATAATTTTACAAGAATAAAGACAAAATATTAGTAGAACAAAGGAAAAAAATGCATAACGTTGAAAAGTTCAAAGAAAAAAAATGATAAGACAAACAAACAAGACATTAGGTTGGAAAAAAGTTATAATATTACAATAATAAAGTCAAAATATTACAAGAAAAAAATGTACAAGAAGAAAGTTGAAATATTTGTTTTTTTAAAGAAGCAAAAAAGGGTAATGTAAGGAGAAAAAGTTCATACTAATAATACACTTTGTTGCCAATAACAGAAATCTGAGATGCAGGATGTTTTCTTCTTATAATATTAAAAAAAAAGTAAAAGTGGCCCCCGCATCCTTTGATTTTTCAAACAATTTTTTACATGTTTATGCCTTTATGGTTCACTGACAACTGTTTTTTTTTGTCAAGCGTTGAGATTTTGAACAGTGGTCCTTGAACACACCATAGTGGCTGTGAGGCGTCAAAGTGAAACTGATATAGAACTTCGACACCGTGACTCAGATTCTATCTGTTCATGGATCATCTTACAATATCATTCATCAGTAGGGGTGGATACCTTTCACATTTCAACCGATAAGTTACCGATGCCTGGCACCTGGGAATTGGTACCAATACTCAACGGTACCAATTTTCACTACTTTCGTGTGTTTGTGGTAATTTAAAAAAAATATTTTTTTTTTCTCCAATGTAAGATATTTATCTGCTGATATATAACAAATAACATATATAAAATACTGTATATCTATCAACTATATACACACACATCAAAACAACATCCAACTGTTTGTATTGTAACATCAGTTGTTTAACAAAATTCTTCATGAAAAACGTGATGTTTTTTCTTAATGCACAAATTAAAACCCAGCTCTAAAAGCTCAGCTCCTTCATTTCCCATTTTTTAAAAAGGCAAATCATTCAGACAAGGTCTCAATTTAGTTACAACAGTCATACCTCAAATGATTGAGGTCTCGATATTTTGGTCTGAGAATCGATTTTGGAGCTTAAAGATCAGGTATCAATATTTTAGAATCGATCTGCATATCACTAGAAGATGAAGCAATATGCTATTAGCGGCGAAGCCGTCCATACAGAAAGCCTCGGTATAATGGCTAATACAACTCTTTTGTGTTGTTGGTAAAGTTGTAATGTGTGCTTAACTGACATATGCTTTGGTTTGTGTTGTTATAGTGCTCAACAGAGGCACAGGAAAAGAAGAAAAAAAAAAATCGCCATTGTGGATTGCTTTCAGTGATTGTATAGTTTTAATACACACTTTCTGCTACGTGTGAATACATTTGAATTGCTGGATTACATGCCAGTGACATCTAAATTGTTGCAGATGGAGATTCCAGTGTTACTTTACTACATATTATTAAATAAGTTGGTTATGAATGTTCTTTCTCACATACGTTTTTATACAATCTACAGACCTGTTCTTGTATACTTATCACCCACTAACCAAATATACACGTGTGATTTTCAGTACATTTTAATTCATTTTGGAATACACAAATTACGTTTTGGTGTTAAATACAGTTGTTTGAAAAAAACTACACACTGAGATGCTTCCAGGCGTCATGTCACGTATTAAAAGTGTCTTCTTCCAGAACATTCTGACATTTATTAATATTGTATCCATATACTTAAAAAAAAATATGACTTATTTCAGCTTCTATAACTTTAATTTGTCTCCCTGCTGGTGTAAACATTTCCCCCTCCCTCTGGCATCCTCTTTTGCCATGTGAATTGAATGTTGCTAGCAGTGGCGCCATGACACTCAATGAAACATGGTACCTTTTGATTTTACGTGAGCCGGTGCCCGGTAATACCGGCGGTGCCTATAAAAGTACCTTTACCAGCACCCGTCCCTATTCATTAGTGGCAAGTACCTATACATATGCCACTTTAAATGTGTTCAATAAGTGTGTAAGGCATATTAAAGAGAGACTGGAGCTGAATATAATCTAATAATTACAACACTCACTTTTATTGCAAATGTTGATCCAAAATGGGAGGAGAAATTCAACATAAAGCTAGGAGGAGGGGCAGCGTACAGTGTGTCAAAAATAGACATTTTTATGAGCGCATCAATAACTTGCAGATTTTTGCTATTCACTGGTGGCACTGAGTGTAACCCCTGCAAAAGGCATGTATCTACTGTATTCTAATGTACTGAGATGCACCAGCATTCACACCTATAAAGTCTCCAAATAACCTAACATGCATGTTTTTTACCGATTCAAAACCAGCTGGCTGTGAGGCAGACATGCTAACCACATGCTCCACCGTGCTGTTCTATTCTTAGCTGGATAAATAGCCAAGGAAACAATACACGAGTCAGTACGATGTCGAGAAATGTTTTTTGCTTTTGTTATGTCTAGCAGTGAATAATTTGACACACAACAATGTACAACGTGTCTGCTCGTGTCTGACCTGAATTTCAAGGCTTTCAAGGCAGAGTGTTAGAACAAACCCTACAAGGAATTTGGAGCGCTCGGATAACTGAACTGGTACAAAGACCTTTCATACACGTCATGTAGCTGCCACTGGGCCAAGTGTTGGACCGGTCACAGCAGTGTAGACTGGTTTGGTTTGTTAGCATGTGTGACATTTGACATGCAAGAAGTTTTACATACCGACTCATCCATGATCGAAGCGGGGTCAAAGTAGTCCGGCTTGAGCTCAGACCTCTCACGCCGATTTTTAGATGGTGGCTAGAAGGAGAATATATTATGTTAAAAAAAAACAAAAACGTTTCATAGAGAAGGAGGTTGCTTTAAATATGAGACAGAGAAATCAACTTGACATTTGGCATGCGTCCTCCACATATGTTTGACATTACATTTAGTTCTGCTTTTACACTCATCACGCATGCTTTTGTGGAGTGGCTGTAAATTGTCAAATAAATTGGTCATGACATTGTAATGCGCTGTCAACACAATGTTTCATTAAACAAAACACACACAGAGGCCCTTTTACACTCAGCCAAAAAATCTTTTTGATGATCACAGTTTTACTTTTCTCATTTTAAATGACATTCAAAAATCAACACAAGATGCTCTGTAATAATTGCTGCAGGCCAAACAAATCAACCATCTGACTGACTGTGAAATCAGCAAAGCTCATGTCTTTGAGGATTTCACTAAACCTTTTGTCTGGCTCATTAAAAACATGACATGAACTGAAACAGTTACCAAATGCCAATGGGAAACTGCACCATGCAGAGGTCTACATTCGACCTCTCTATCCTCTTCTATCTCCATCTACCCTCTGTCCCTCTATCTCAACCCAATTGGTCAAGACAGACAGCTTCCCCACAGAGCCCGGGTTCTGTTTGAGGTGCCTTCCCTAGAGGGAGTTTTTCCTAGCCTCAGTCGCCCAGTGCTTGGTAGTCAGTTGGTAGTCTTTAACGTAAAGAGAGCGTGGTTGTAGACCTGCTCCATGTGTAAAGTGCCTGCTAATAACTTATGACTAGAATGCAACGTTAAAATGGAAGCATTCATAAACATGATATTTGTCACATTGTTTATCACCATGGCAACTCTGAGTGACTGCTTGTTGACAGTTCATTTGTTTTATCTTTGGGAACACACTCAAATCACTTCCTCTGCCATCGCCTTTCAACGTGAACATAAATAAGTAAACATTTTGTGTTAAAGTCACTTTAAGTTGACTTTTTCCTTCCAGACTTCTGGCTTTAAATTTGTCCTCTGTGAATGTACTTTTATCTCACAGTGTTGCTCTTAAAGAATGAATCGAACAAACAGAGAGAAAACTATCACCATGAAGTCAGCAAAAAGCGGCACACAGACAGGACAACTGTGCCAAGTGTCAAGGTCAAAGATATTCTGGTGCTTGGAGACGGAGCCATATCTAACATAAACATAAACAGACTAGCTACTTCCGGTGCCACTGTATCTGACAGCACAAAGCTGATACCTGAGGAACCCTCCGGAGATGCATGACTATAGTTCCTGTCTCCACCATCACCCATGACATTTCCTGACTGTCTTGAAAGTTTGGTAAAATCAGGGATTTTACAATCCTGGGACCCTTATTGTTCATTCTGTACATGCTTCCTTTAGGCCAACTAATACGCAGCTGCAATGTGTCCTACCACAACTATGCAGCGACACTCAGATCTACGTGTCACTGACGGCCGGTGAACATGGTCCTGCAGATTTACTTTGTCACAGCATCAAACAGATCAGTGTGTGGATGCAAAACAACTTTCTCCAGCTAAACTCAGACAAAACTGAAATCATTGTCTTTGGCCCACAGAAACAAAGAGAAAGTGTTTTTAGCCACCTTGAGATGCTTTCTCTAAAACCTAATCATCACTTTAGAAATAATAATGGACTCAGACCTGAACTTTAACAGCCACATTAAATCAATAACATCAGCTTTTTACCACCTAAAAACATTGCCAAAATCAAGGGAATAGTGTCTAAGCCAGATTTAGAGAGACTAATCCATGCCTTTGTCTCCAGCAGGTAACGGCTGCTGCTACTACTACTGTAACGGTCTTCTCACCGGGCTCTCTAAACGAGCAGTCAAACGGCTGCAGTACATCCAGAATGCTGCTGCTTGAGTCCGGACTAGAACCAGGTAATATAACCATATTAGTCCAGTACTCAGGTCTCTGCACTGGCTTCCTGTTGCTCAGAGAGTAGACTCTAAAACAGCTCTGCTTCTTTACAAGTCTTTTCATGGTCTTGCATCAAAGTACATCTCTGACATATTAGAGATGTCACACGAACCATCTTGAGCTCTGAGTGCTCACGGAGTGGTTGCCTGCGGGTGGCCAGAGTCAGGAGTAAACACGGTGAGGCTGCATTTCAGTTTTATGCTACCAAAATCTGGAACAATCTTCCAGAAGATGTGCGACAATCCTCAACTTTGGCCATGTTCAAATCCAAGCTAAAAACACTTCTACTTAACTGTGCATATGACAACTGAAAGTACCTGCACTCTTCATTCATAATCTTTTTTTTTTTATTTTATGGAATGATTTATGGAATATTATGTAATGATTTTAGAATGATTTTATTAAGTGATTTTACCCTTCTTTTCTGTAAAGCACTTTGAATTACCTTGTGTATGAATTGTGCTCTATAATTAAACTCGCCTTGCCTTGAATGAATTGGAATGGGACAGTTCAGGTTAGAGGTTCTCACCAGGTCAATGTCCATGGTATCAAAGTCCATGCCTTCATTCAGGTCATCCATACGACCCTCAGACGACATCATCACATCTTCCACAATTGGCTCTTCATCTTCCTCCATGAGGCCGGTGCCACGACGTCTGCACACATTCAGCAGTGCGTGGTTAATGCGGTTGCAGTTGACAACAGCTGCATGTGACACAAGGTGCACGTCTTACATAGCATGCTGCAGGTTGGTCCTGAGCTTGGCGTAGTTCATGGCTCTTTCCTGCTGCTGACGAGCCTCCTCTTGCTGTCTCTGGGCCAGCATCCACGTCACCTGGGAACTAGATAAATGACATCAATAAGCCGTTAGTTTGCACCAATTATCTACAAATACAGTTTGGGTGCCTCACTGGCAACATCAACATCAATAAAACACCAAGATTTAAAAGACACATCAGTCACTGTTTCTAGAAGACCACTTGGCAGGCAGTTGAGATTCACACTTAAATTGTAATCCCAGTCCTAGAATAAGATCTATATGGAATTGAAAAATGGGTCTGAAGCTCGGCCAATATGCACTTAAGAAATTAGAATGGAGGTATGAGCATTTGAGGAAATTCACAGAAATTGTTCAAAAGAGAAAACATAAATCAATGATGTCACTGTGGCTTTTAATGCAAGGCAGCTCAAGATGAATAAATGAAGAAAAATTATAGTAAATGCCCTCAGCAAATATTTGTAGATTCCGTGTTTCATTAAGATTTTAAATGATAAAATTAAAAAGTGAGGGCAGGGAAAAGGCTAATCCTGCCCACTATTTTAAAGGTGATTTAACCCCTTAGCATTCCGTGATTTATTTTGGCTAAAACGCCTACAAATTCATACCCAAAGTAAATGTGAAGCTGTCATCGAAGTAGAGATTTGGAGGAGAGAAATGGCATTGGGCTCTTTTGAAAACTGACAAGGTGATTTTTTATTCATAATCGAAGTGGTACTGACACTGAGGAATAGGACTTTGAATACATGGAAAAGGTTGGGTTTTTTTTGTTTTTTTTTGGTTTGCCTATATTTTTGTAAAAAAAAAAAAAAAAAAAAAAAAAATAGCTCGGAGATATGGACTGGAAAACATTAAGGGGTCATAACTTGGGTTGTTACCTAATCCCATTTGACAGCGATACAACAAAAATCAGAGTATTTTACACAGGTTTTTCCAACGTCGGGATCATGTATATGCTGTATATCAGACGAATCTCAGTAAATACGCTTTCTAATGATGTATAAGACGCCTTGGTACACAAATAGGGGGCGGCGTAAAACCCCCATTTCATGGAAATAGTAGTGGGCCATCAGAACAGTAAGGGGTTAATAATCTTGGCAAACCATTCTTTTTTTGAATTCCAATCCCTGTTACATTTGGTTCCATACAGAGAGCTACATATACATACTGTACACATACTTGTAATCCATGGGTGTCTGGTGGTGCTGAGGTGCCTGTTGATGGTGTTGTGGGTGTTGGTGGGGCTGCTGCTGCTCGTGAGGAAGGGGGTAGACGCCCATGTAGCTGTCATCGCGACCCCTTTTAGGCTCGCGCATGGCAGTGGAGGTCAGGTGGGGGGACGGCATCATGACTGGGGTCTGAATACCCTGCTGCCACACCTCACTGCTACTGCTCTCCTCTGGAAGGGAAGAGACATATTGTTCGGAATATAGTACATACAGGAAACATGGATACCAGTTTTACGCTAGTTTCATTTTTCATATTCTACTTTGAACAGATGGCTCACAATTTGGATTTTGGTGAACACAGAAAAAAAAATCTGTGGTGATACCAATTTGTTCCAAATGTGACAAATACCACAGCCTGAGGTGAAGCATCTCTGAATTGGATTTTGCTGGGTTGTTGATGAAATGAAGTGGAAATTGTGATAATTAGAAGGCACCCACCATCTGCTGTTTTATGTTTTTGCCCATCAGCTTGACTGGTTGAGCCAAGACGCTTGGAACACATTGGAACAGTTGGAAGACACTTGTTTTCTGGGCTTTAACTGTACTATCATGGCTAGGTTTTATCTGTGCACCCCTCCATTGAAATGTTGTGACACAGCTTTTTCTTGGTATTACGAGATGCACAGAAATCATTTCTTTTTTTAGTTTTTATTGATTTCCAATTGTTTTATACCTTCTGGTAGCTTCCTCTTGGCTGCAGAGGTTCCAGCTGTCACAACAGGAGCCTTGGTCTTCTTGGAACGAACAGAGGAGCCTCTGCTGGAGTAACCACTCATCACTGACATTGTGTCGTCATCACCGCCAGCCTGCAGGGAATTCCTGTATGAAATGAGGGGGAGCCAGCAGTCCTCTCGTTGCAGTGCCATCTGGAACGTCATAAAGCGCTCCAAGTACATGTGGCTGTGGAATCATAAGAACAGAACAGTTAAAATTAACAAATTAAAAAAATATATCCTAATCGAGTATAAAAAAATGCCAAGCACGGCAGAAATCAAACTTACACAGTCCTCTTGTCTTGTCTCATCAGCTTGGAGGAGAACTCGCTGAGGATGTCTAAGAAAGCCAGGTTGAGGGGAGGGCCTCCTTCTCCCTGGGGACTTGGGTCCTTAAAAGCAAACTCAATGCCATCCCTAGGTGATGAGCAGACAGACCAGCAGAAAAGGAAAATGTGAGCTGGAAAGAAGGAAGGTGTGATGGATGATGCTGCAAATTGTATTGATTGTATGTAATATATAGTAAGTATCAAGAAAATTACAATTAAATGTCAAATCCACTCATTTTTTTAAATCAAGGTGCAACCCAATGCATGTCATCTAAAATCTACATTTACATTACACTTTTTTATTGTTTGCAAGTCCAAATGTGTAAGGGGAACAATAAGAAGGTCTCACTTATGTAGCATGGCAATGGCATCTCTGGTTTTAACTTGGTCCAGGCCAAAGGTTAGAGAGAACCGACGGGCTAACTCTTTTATTCCACAGAAAGCAGAGGATGAGCGATCAAAGCCATGGCCCAGCTCTGACAGCATTTCATTGAAAAGCTAACCATACAGAACAGACACATAACAATTTTAATACCATGGTCAAAGTGGCAAATGGAAAGCTACTGAATTATTATGAGACGTTGAGCACAACTCTTGAGCACTGACCTGCTGAAGACTGAGGATGAGGGTTTTGGCACATTGAATCTTGTCGATTTGCCGGGTCTTACTCATTGTTTCCTTGATTATGTCGCCATAATCATTATAATACTGTAAAAAAATTAAAATTGTTATTTTTGTGAGCTTTATTGTATAACTGCAAGTAGCAAAGCGCATACAGGGGAAAGGAAATGATCAGAATGAGAATGATCATGAGGAAAAACAAACTAACCCTCATGTACTGTTTGAAAATGTCAGCGCCGGTTTTCATTTCTACCACACAGTAGATGATGAGTTTACAATAGGCAGCAAGAAGGTTTCGCCTCTTGTGTAAAGCTTCAATCTTCACAGCTTCATCATCCTGTTGGCCATCTGATACAAAAACAACAAAAATATTAGTTTTCATTACACTAGGTCTGCTTCCATCATACCTACAGTCACACACGACTAGCTAACCTACTACGACTTATAGTTTACGCTCACAAGAGCCGATCCTCCTCTCAGTCCCCAGGGTGAGAACCGTACAAGGAAAAGGGCCTTTCAGTTCTCTGGCCCCTCAGGCTGGAATCAGCTCCAAAGTACCATAAGATGTCTGTTAGCTGGTCTCTCTAAACCAGGGGTGTCCAAACTTTTTTGAACAAGAGGTACATATGGAAAAGTCAAAGGGTGTGGGGGCCATTTTTATATTTTTTTATTTAATAAAAAGGCTATACAAAAAAAAATGATGCACTTGTTTTGTGTGTTACATTGCATCTTTTTGCTCTTTTTCCCCATTGATTTTTGGTTTAATATAAAAATTCTACAATGTGCCGCGGGCCAATACAAAACGAGCTGCGGGCCGCAAATGGCCCCCGGGCCGGACTTTGGACACCCCTGCTCTAAACACTTTTAAGTCATGGTTAGGTTAGGTTGAAAGCCATGGTGGTTGTAAATGTTTTATTTACCTGTATGATACACTGTTTTAATGAGTCCACATGTAAACTGTTTTTGTCTGTATTATGTTATGTTTTTTATTGTGCTGCTGCCACGAGGCCCAGATCGCTCTTGTAAGAGTCTCTTGATCTCAAGTTTTTAACCTGGTTAAATAAGAAAAAACAACAACGCCTGCCCCCCAACACACACACACTTTTTTCATCATTTACCAACAGAAACTTTCCATAAAGTCGTTTTCAGAGTGAAGCTATCAAAACATTTAGACATGTTATTAATTAACATTTTTCTTTTAGTGGAAATAATATGCATATGCACGAATTATTTGTTTCTTATTTGTGGCCAAATTCTTTTTATTTTGCCCTGATCCAGATGTCAGGAAATTTCCTTCAGGTGTTCCAGAAATTAATAGGTTAGAGACGGAATTAGTAGGGGTCACAGTGACCTTGATTTTCCCTAAATCTAATCAGGTCTTCCCCCGACTCTTTGGAGAAATTGCTTTAAGGCAGTAGGACGTATCACTTTCACAAGAATATGCCGAGTCTGAAAAACAAATGCCTCTGGCCATGTCTGTTGCCAGCCAGTGCAAAGGTATTAAAAACTGAACCGCTAGACCATTTGAATTTTAAAAAAAGATGGGTCTCACTTCTGATACTAAGGTCACCGCCACCAGTAACATTATGCAAACATATTTTTGCGCAAGGGTTTAGTGCAGGTGTATTGTATGTGGGACAGTGCTCTTGACATGTCTATAATACAGTGCATCCGGAAAGTATTCACAGCGCTTCACATCTTCCACATTTTATGTTACATCCTCATTCCAAAATGAAATAAATTCATTTTTCTCCTCAAAAATACACACAAGAAAGCACCACATCAAAAAACATATCATGAAAAATAAAACAAATTAAAAAATGTTTGCAGATAACGTTTAATATAAATCAGTTAATTTGATAATTAAAATTCCTGTAGGTGTGCCAAGCTTATGGCCTCATATTCAAAAAGACAAAGAATAATTGCTGCCATAATGACCAAAGGATGTGACTATTTACATACACGTGATTTCTTAGTTGTTGTTTTTTTTCTTAGTAAATTTGAAAACATAAAAAAAATCAAGTTGTCATTACCGCGTGTGTGTAGAATATTGACAAATAAAACACATTTCTTCAACTTTGGAATAAGGCTGTTACATAAAACGTGGAATGCAATGTGAATGCAATGTCATCTCCCTAGATTAGGCAATTTGCAAAAGTTGTATTTGCAATAGTTGTGTTTTGAACTGAAGGGAATGGGCATGTAATTGTCTTGCGGGATGGCATGGCTCAGGTGGTAGTGTGCCTGTCTCTAAATATGAGTGTGAACCATTATTACCGTCAAAGCACAAGTGGCAAAACTAAAATCTTTCATTGTCCACTAATGTGTGATTGTAAACTGATTAATCCTGCTGACAGTAACACTAAAAATGCCAATTCAAACGGTAGTTGGACAGTCATCACAGCTCACCTATCACAGCAAAAGGACAAAGTTAGTAAATTTACAGTGATGCCTGTTTGCCCTTACCTGTACTATTGGTGTCATCATCCTGGTCTATGAAGACGTGATTCAGGATGAAGGAGAGCAGTTCAGACTGAAGCGAATCCTCTGGGGAATAGACTAAGGGCTCCAAGTGTTCCCTGCCTCCAGACACCATCTGGTGGCTGAAGATGAGCAGGAGGTCACAAAGGATGGTGAATGCCTGCAGTGAATAAAAACAATTGCATGCATAACTACTCAAAAAGAGCCCTTGAAAATACAACAATTAAAAGGCATAATTTGGTATCACATACTCTTACAAAGATTTGACATTGAAATGTCACCTGTTCTTTGACGGCGGTGTTGACATTGGTCAGGTACCGCTGACACATCATACAGAAGGCCCTCATCTGTTTCCTCAAGGTCACCATGTCATCCTGAAAAGTTCAAACAGGTGTTTAGCATTACAGCCATGCTTCAAAGAAGTACAGTGGCTGAGCTAGTCTCACCTTTCGAGAGCTGCCTTCAGATGACTTGGCCAGATGCCACAGGATGACATAGTGCGTGCACTGCAGTGAATGGATGACTATCTGCTCCAAAAAATAAACCACATCCAATTGTAATTGTAAACTCCCATTAGGTATATTTCATTCTTCAATTAGCTCATTCACACACACTGAAATTATTGCTTTACGTTACAGTGTTTTGAAATCACCTGTTCGGGCATGTCTCCATTCTCTATGCCTGTGTTGAGCAACTTAAAGTTGCTAGTAAAGAGATCCCACCCAGACAGATCATGTGCACTGCAAGACGCAGAAGACAGTCAAACTCCACTGAAGATACTTGCATGCATACATCATTCATGGAAAGACACGTTCGGGGGAAAAAAAGAGAATACAAAGAGGAGGAATCAAGTTGCTTCGGGAAAAAAAATATTTCATACTTGTGAAAAGCTGTGATCCTCTTTAGAGTTGACAAAACCTGATAAGCATCATCTTCATCAGAATCTTCACCCTAGAAAGGGAAATGCCATTTACTTTAATAATACACAAGAAACATGCTTGACATCTCTTATATATTGAGAATGTGTCACACTTTTAATTAGGACAACAAATGGTTTCACAAATAGCACTGCTGTGGTCGTGTTCGTGTTGTAGTCATTACCCTGACATGAAAAATATCTCTTCCAGGCATGGTGTGGTGTACTTTAGCATTCAGAGTGTAAAATATGGTTATGATTACAAATAACCTTTACACAAATAAATGTCAAGGTAAATGTGCCAATTATAATGAAATGAAGCCTTACATAAACAATACAGCAATTCTTTGTGAGCTTAAACATCCTGTGGAACTTCTGTTTTCGGCAAAACAAAAAATCCACTTAAATGTTTCGGTTTTCGTACAGCGAAACAGTACACCTAACAAAGTAGTCGACTGTCCAAACTAGGCCTGTCACGATTGTCCTACAAATTATTGTCGATAATCGATATTATTGACATTTTTTGTGAACATTTTAGCATTCATTATATGGCATAATGTATCTCTGTGTCGAGTTTGCATGTTCTCCCCGTGCGTGTGTGGGTTTTGTCCGGGTACTCCGGTTTCCTTCCACGTTCCAAAAATATGCATGTTAGGCTAATTGGCGACTCTAAATTGTAGTATGAATGCGAGTGTGAATGGTTGATTGTAAACACTTATAAACACTGTTTGGAACATCTTTGGATTAAGAAGGGTGCAAGCAGAATTCACCAAGCGTGGATTGTTTACCCATAAATGAAAAAATGAAAATGGTAACTTTTCTGCTTTGTAACTTCATTACTTTGAAATGTTGCTGGAGTGTGCTCACTATGCTCAATCTGAAATGTTGTCCGATTACCATTGTTATGACAATTTGGTTGGCGGCCATTTTGAATTTGTGCGCACACATATTAACATGTTTGTGATTAGAAGCTTGTTGTGTTTGCAGATATATATAATTATACTGTTACATGTTGACCAGTAGAGGGCACTGTGGGACTGCGAATAAAAGTTGTAAAGAACAACTAGGCTTGTTATTCTACACCACCCACAGAACAAAGCTGTGCTACTATATATACGGCAGAGTGTCATTATAGCTTTAGTTCATCAGGAAGTGACGGTGCGACGTCACGAGCAGGAGAACTAGGCTGAGTGCTAGCTGTTAGTGTCGAGAGAGTTGGGAAGTGTGACGGCGACGTGAGTCTCTCCTTCCCCACAACAAGGGGCATTACAGTATTGACCAGCGCACATTGTCTCACACCAGGAAATAAACGGTGTCACTGTCTGCAACAAGCTCCAAAGAAGACGGCTTTTTTTAATGTCGAACAACTGACAGTTTGTGTGGATCTTGTGAATAATTGTGACTGAGCTAGGACTCAGTAATTAAAGTCTACACAGGACGGCTTCATTGATTAAAAAACAAAACTTTTTCGTGCATGAAGTTTCTGCTTGAGTCGGTATTTTGGCCGCTATATGCGGTCAGATATTGACCAAGGGATACAAAATGGGTGGCTGCTGGCCGCATTAGACAGGTGACTGCTATATACAGGGTTTATAACACGTAAATTTTCTGCGGGGGATTTTTTTTTCAGTGGCCGCTATAGGCAGGTGGCCGTTATATACAGGTGGCCGCTAAGACAGGTTTGACTGTACTTCTATTTACTTATCTGTGCGTGGAAGAGATGTGTCATTATTTAAGGGGCTTTGCACTATGTATTTATTTTATTATATATGTATTAGGTTTTGTACAATCTTAAGACTTGTGTTTTTTCATTGTTATATTTGATATACATAGATTGATGTTAATTGTCATTGCACACAGTATACAACAAAACTTTGTTTGGTGGCTCCATGACCATTTCTAGCAACATTAAGACATTTTAAAACTTAAATGTTCCAAATTTAACAGTTAAAAAATATAGATATAAAATGCAGAATGTAAAATATTGATCCATCAAAGAAAACGATGTACATTCAGGAAGTCTTTTTTGTCTTTGTCTTAACAATATAAAACATTTGACGTTATTCTGTTGACTATTTTTTGCCAATGCCTTACAGCATGCTTGTGGATATGATGTGCTCTTTTACACATTGGAAAAAATAGTGCATGTGAATGACACTTTCATATAATTGGCATCTTTATTTTATAATCTAAGACTGCATTGAATTGTACTGAACTGTTCTGCTTTTAAAATATATCGGGTTTTTTTTGTTTGTTTGTTTGTTTTTTTTAATCGTATCGTAACCTGGATATCGTACCTAGATTTTGAATTGAATTGTTTATCACAAAGAGATTTACATCCCTAACAAATACATGTAAAGTTACACCCTTCGTTATCAAGCATAGAGCTTATAAATCAAGCCTCTCCTGTCACTCCTACCTCTTGT
Organism: Dunckerocampus dactyliophorus; assembly: GCF_027744805.1. Classification (NCBI taxonomy): domain Eukaryota; kingdom Metazoa; phylum Chordata; class Actinopteri; order Syngnathiformes; family Syngnathidae; genus Dunckerocampus; species Dunckerocampus dactyliophorus. The sequence goes on along the minus strand of NC_072829.1, from coordinate 18,633,312 downwards.
AGAAAATCCTCCAGCAGCGTGTTGAACTTGTCCACCAGCTCATCCAGCAGCTGTGAGCGGGCAATGTCGACCCTGTTAAAGATTGGGAACTCCTCACTGCAGAGGGCATGGTAGGTCTTGGAGCATGTCTCCAAGACTTCAGTGTCTGTGTGCTTCTCCACTATTTCTCTGATTTGGCGGAGTAGGGCTTCAAGGTGCTGTAATCAACAGTAAAATGCAAACAGAAAAGATTAGGTTACGCAGTGATTAAGGATAGAAAACATCTAAGAAGTTATATAGTCATCTCTCGCGACATTGCAGTTCGAGCATCGCGCCCTCACTCTACAGTATTTGCAGTTTGTCCAAAATTAATTAAATAAATAATTGCTGTTGTGTTGTGGTTGAATATGGCCTGTTAGTTTAAAAAAAACGCATATTTGAGCAAATTGTATGTATTCATGGCCTAAATTAAGCATTTTCAAGTATAAAATGGCTAAATGAACAAAAAATACAAATATGTCGTTCAAAAGATGTGATATGAAGTTTAATACAGTATCTGACCTGTTTTGTGAAACTTTAAGAAGTGGGACCTGGAAGTGGCGTGTGTTACATCAGCTAACTAAATCTGACTGTTAGGCGAGTGCTAGCCAGTTAGCAGTGCAGTGAGTGGCCAGCAGCTTTGATTTTGTCTAAACTCACTTTGCATAAAAAATATCAGGGCATGTCATATATCGCAGGGTTTCCGCTAGGATTTGGGCTGCATGTGAGGTGGGCTGCCGCTGTGTCGTAACGCGTCGCTGTGGCAGCAATCTTTTTCTTTTTCTTTTTTTTAATTTACTGTCGGTAATAATGCCAACATTAGGGTCATTTTCACAGGTTTTAACAACAAATGAATCAATTAACCTACTATATGAGTAGAGTATTTATGTACATTGTACATGTATATCAGGGGTGCACACAATCAAAATGATATACCTCTTACTATAAAACATATACTGTATAAAATCTAACCTGTCAACTTTGCAACTACTATACTAAATAATAATGATTAGTATTTCACATTCACAGTTTCAAAGTGTACAGTCATCAAACATCTGACTGATGTCATATGACATCTACTAAATGACAGTAATGATGCAGGTGACACGCGATCACCGCTGTATTACTTCACATTGTTTTCACGTTAAAAAACCCCAACTAATTTCCAAGGTGTGGTGGTATTTACTGTGTGCCATGGTGCTCCGCCACGATCCATTACATGTAGCGGAAACCCTGTATCAATATTCAACTTAAATATATCGAGATATAAGAGTTTTGGTCCATATCGCCCAGCCCTAATATACAGTGTTGCAATGACATTGTACATAAAGAAATTTGAAAACATTTGGTCATCATATAACCTTCCACAGGGCCTGATGAGAATTATTTTAGAATAAAATCAAGGTACAAGAAAGTGTGGCTGACCTTCTCCAGACGTCCTGTGGTATATATTTCCAGGTCAAAAAACTGAGGAAGCTGTAACAAGTTGGTCACCTTCTCGGCATCCACAGCGTACTACAAGATAAACATTCAACATAATGATATTTTCAGAAGAAAGAATACTGTACAAGCCAACAGGGTGAAGAAAAAAATTACATACCTTGGCCAGCAGAGGGGGCAAAGCCACAGCAAATAGCTCTGTCATTCTGGTTCTGTCATCAAGCTGAGTCTTCCTTTCCTTCGCTGTCATCACCTGAACATGCAAATGCAAATCAGTATATAACAACTAAATTATAAAATGTATACACGCACCCATGCACACCGTAAATCATTTGAGTTCAAATGAGCTCAGCAGTTAACTTATGATGTCCACATGTGATATTAATGTAATTACAGTTATTGGAGGCTGTTAATTTAAGTGGACGACACACTCAGAGAATAATTGAGATAAAGCAGCTACTGCAGTTGAAGCACTTATTTGAGTAAATACGATACTGTCAACTGTCATTGGGTCATTCAGGGAGGGGTTAGTGTATGATATTGTAAGGTATTTGATTTCAAATATACAAATACAAATATTTAAAAATCAAGACCATAGTAGGAGAGCTACCGACATTTTAGTGTTTGTAATCGGGTAAAAAGGAACTTTTAGATTAGTTTCATAAGAAATGTGCCATCTCCTGTTTTTAAGTCTTATTTAACAACAGAACATGAATGGTTGGTTTCATTTCATGCAACGGTAGACATGCATGAGTGCATGTGAGCGTGTGTGCGCTTTATAATGCACACTGGTGGGTAAAAATAAATATTCAAGATGTTTCCTCCTGGTCTCCGTGTAAGCAAGCACTGATTTTAAAGAGAATATACATGTCATTGTACAGCTAATATCACACTATATTAATGAACACGTGTGTTATAATTTTATTTTTTTTAAAGACCATCGTTCATGCGGACGTTGCCTTATTTGTGCTATAATTTTGCCGTGAATGTGGACAGGCTGAATCCTGACTGTTGATTGGATGAGTGCGAGGAAGGCAAAGAAAAGAAAGGGGGAGCTGGTGTGTGTGTGAGAGAGACGTCTGTATGTTGAGAAGAAGGTTGCGGATGTTATTTTGGCGTGGTTGCATCTGACAGTAACCGGTTTGTTTTAATAAAGAGATCGACCAGCTCCTCGTCATATACGGAAAATACGGAGACCCCACTACATAGACGGTGCTATGGAATAGATGGCAAAACCATAAATTCTGATCTTATCCACTCGACCCATTCAACGCTTACCCGCTTCCCTGTCCCTCTTCCAACAGGCGGGTGGCATTCAGCAGCCTGGCGTACAGTGCACAGCATGATTTCAATCAAAGCTGTCTCTTGTCTGTCAGTCAGAGCTACATAAGCCATAAAAACCATGGTTAATCAATGAATGCATTTGCTCCATACCACTTCTTGGTAATACATGACGACAAGAGGTTTGTGTCATACCTTCCTCTCCTGGCATTGGATCGTCTAACAGTAAGCTTGTCATACAGTCCCAGTCCTTCAGTAGCTCAGCACCACACTCCCAGAGAGAATCCACCAAGTAGGCTGCATGTTCATGGAGCTAAAGATATGTAAATACACATTATGGGTGAATGACTTTATAGTTTGGATGCAATCAAAGACAAGATAAGAGAACTAAAACTCAACTGTACCTCGCTCTCCAGGAAGAAGAAGACAGTGGTCTTGATGAGGTTGGCATTAGGACTTTGTCGGCCTCTCCTCTTGGGGGCACCTTCTTCCTCTGGTTCCCGCTGGCTGAACAATCTTTAATTTGACAAAATTCAAGTGGTTTAGGAACACAAAAAAACCCACAAAACCATCAATTAGTCATCTAGGAGCCTATTAAAGACTCTCAGACCTACTGGAAAACATTTTTTCATAAAATGATTACAAACTTTTGATTTGCTGTAATCCAAGTAACATAAGCATGTGATTTGTAACACCTAAGATCTGTCAGAACTTTAATAAAATATTATTAAAATCTTTAAGACATTTTTTGTAAATTCATGTGAATGTCCACCATGATGGACCAAAATGGGGGATACAATACAACTCAATGCTAGGCTAAGGACAGACTACAAATGTACAACACGATCCCGGCAGTCAAAAGTTCAATTCAAGTCTGACATACTTTTTATAGAGGAATTCTCCTGCTGCAATAGCGACAGGCCTGTGTGCTGAGTAGACCAGATGATAGACGCTCTCACAGTCCTCCGGAGTCAATACCTCATCTGTACTACTGCAGAAACACACAAAGACAGCCAGTCAAGTAAGGGAACAATGTTGCAGCAAGTGACTTCCATGTGCTGTATGTAATACTTTGTACAAGGTACAAGGAGTTGTCCTTGAGATAAAGATTATTTATCACTGACAAAGTGTTTAAAAACTGGGACAAACTTACTTCAAAACTAAAGTGAGCAATTTAATTGCTTGAACTGCAACATCATACTCCTTATCAAGGGTCATGGAGACGATCCGGTCCTGGGGGGGGGGAAGCAGTGGACAAATTCAAAAACGAAACTTATGTCAGCTCCATCAAAAATGTCATCACAGCCACAGCCTTCAATAAATATGTTTGAGGTGTTGTATTTAAGATGTCCAGCAGGTGGAGCTGACCTTGAAGCGACTGGTGAAGAGTTCCAGCCTTGCATTGAGCTCTCTGTTGTAGTACAGACCCTGCAGAGCTGTCAGACACTTCAGACGTACCTCACCTTGCTAAAAAAAAATAAATAAATAAATAAATAAATAAATAAATACATAACAGCACAACAAAGTATTGATCATTCAGGTACTCTCCTGCTGCAGTCATTTTTATCAATACAAGTCAAACACTAATCCATGTCCCTCTTTTAAAACAGGTAGTTTGATTTGATAGCATCTGAAAAAGTAATATAGGCTTGTAAATACGGTTACCTGTAGGGGAACAAATAAATTGACAAATAGAGCAAAAAAAAAAAAAAACAAACATCAAGATGTCAATGTTTCCATTCATCCAAAATGTATCCAACAAAAGAATTTGATTGTGCTGGAGTAAATCCAAAAGGTACCGTAAGTTGGCTACCAAACCCACCTTGTCATGCATTGTCCATCCCACATACTTTAGATAACTGTCGTTAAGGAAGGCGTCACTATAGAGTTTCATCCACACTCCAATCTCTTCTATACAGATGGCTCTGATTTCTGCTATGGAATCACTGTTGAAACAATGTAATTATTGATTAAACTACAACAAAAGCAGACAAACATTGTTATGACAATAGATGCGGTGTGTGTGTGGTGCAATACCGATAACGATGTACAAAGACTCCTTTAAATATTGCATTCATCATGTTTTCAATCTCATCCTGGTTTTCTTGGAGCTGAAAAGAAAAGAACACAAATTACCTGAAATTGTCCAGGGTAAAAAAGAAGAAAAAGCATTAACAGGCATTAGTGCTGCAGCAGAAAGTAAAAAAAAAAACAACAAAAAAAAAAACACATATGTGGCATCCAATATGCCACCAATCTGTGGTCAGGCTGCACAGTGAAAAAGCAGATGGATGCCAGGTGGAACCCGCTGGGATATAACCCAGTTAACAGAAGATGCTAGTTGAATAACACTAGCCACTAACACGGTGCATGTGCTTCCACCGCCTACCTTATTGCTGCAGCTCAAAAAGTTTCTGTTACAACCTAAAATGATTCACATCGATTTACTCTTGTGTGGCAGCCTATTCACACGCACCTAAAGTGACTGTGCCAAACAAATATTGCTCCTACTTAAACTTGTTTCATTAACTAAAAAGGGGCAAATCTAATTTCATTTAGAACACTAAGCCAGAATGTGCTATGTGGTGAAAGTTGCTTCAGACCGGCTACAATGATGTGACAACAGCAATATGTATGAGAACATAAGGACAAAAACAGAAGCAGCAACATTCTTTCCTATGCCCATTAGTCTTTTCCATAAACAAAACATGAGGGCACTGCAGAGAAAAAAAATTACAAATTCTTTGGCAAACAATATAAAAGCAAGTGTATGCAAAAAATACTCCTTTTGTGAAAAGCAACTCCTTATTTTTAAAAGGAAGAATAAACGTGATGACCTAGTTATACAACTGTTTCTATGTAGCCATGTCTATTTTGTGAATGTAGTCTTTACAGTGAAGATGTATTACATAGCAATTTACAGTAACAGCTTTTTTTCCTTTAATAATGATCTCCATATATTAACGCAAACAAAACTAATTAGTGTTTCACTGGTCACATTTTTTTTTAATCTGCTGATATGCTGACTACTGAAAATCAGTTCCAACTTGAATCATCCAATACCGTTGCATCGTTTACCTAAGACTGGCCACACTTACCTCTTTTCGCTTCTGCAACAGGAGCTCCAGTCTGTCATTGGCCCTTTTGGCCACCATTTTATTCCTCTCGGCCTCATATTGGCGCTGGGTGTTGTCCATGTTGATGCTTAAGTTGAGAGCTACATTCACCAGGGCTGTCATCAGCTTCATGGCTGCTCAAGAGACAGACAATACAGGCTCACATAAGAACTTGATGTATAAAAGCTCTCTTAATGTTTCCCAACTTGGGTTGGTTTATGACAGGGGTCAGCAACCCATGGCTCCAGAGCAGCATGCAGCTCTTCGGTTCAAACTGCGGCTCCCTTCACAGACTCTGAGATTTGGGTGGGGAAAATGCGCATATTTGAAAAGAGTTTGAAATATCCGACTGCCCCGTAAGGCCTTAAATGCATCGTAGCCGAGTTCTGAGTGCAGGAAAAGGAGAGGAAGCCAGTGTGTGCCTGGCTGCGTGTGGTGAGCTACTAGCGAGACGTCTGTTTTCCTCCATGTTAAGATAATCAAGAATGCCAAAAAAGAAACATGTCAGAAGAAAATAGAGTCTCATTCTGCATGGACAGATTCCTTTCTCTTCTTTGCAAACGCCACTGGCTTACCTGTATGCTTGATACGTGGTGAGAAATTAGTAATCATCGGAATTTTCTGAAAAGTAGTAATGTATTTGAAAGGCCTCTGACTGAGAGTTAAGTCCAGCAGTGTTAGCCAGTGAGCTAAAAAAAAAAAAAAGGCTGTCATTTCACTGCTGCACATTTCTTAAGGGGTCAGGTAGTGAAGTTTAACCAACGTATGATCACAACCCTACTAGGTGGCATCTGTTACACAGGCACACTGCACTTATGTTTGTTGTACTCTGTTGGTTGAACAGGTAAAATTAGGACAGATTCAAACTTTTAAAAGTTTATAAGCTGTTATGTTTTGCGGCTACAGACCATTTTTTTTTTGTGAAAGACGGCAAAATTGCTCTTTTGATAGTAAAGCCTGTCAAGCCCTAGTCTATGAGGTCAATGTAACACAGGAAGAAATCACACAATACAATTGAGATAATGACTCAGACATTACAAAAACATTTTAGTACTTTTCTGTATATTCGAGGATGGAAAAAAAACATTGTTTGTCAGGCAGATTTTCAATTAAAGTCATACCATACCCTTCCCAAACAGAGTGAAATTCAAAAGGAGTCTCTGCTTAGGCAAGTCAGTGGTCTTATAGCGATTCTACATCCAGTATTTCTATTCAAACACTAATAATATTACCTGCCAGTGTAGAGGTGTGTCTGAAGGCTCTGACTTGAGAGTCTGACAATCCGGTGAGAAGCGAGATGACCGTGTCCATCATATATTCATCATAGATGATACTGTATTGACACTGCCGCACCAGGACCGAAATGAATTCACAAAAACTTGATTTGAACTTCTTCCACAGAGGCCCCGCTATAGTAAGAGGGTAGTCTCCGCTGTCCTAGAGAGGCCACAGAGGAAAAGACACCAGTTATGTACAATCAGTTGTTCACAATCAAAACTAAATACATCAACAATAATGTCTTTTTTTTTTTTTTTAATTACAAAAATCAAAATTTTTACTTTTTAAAATGTATTTTTCCTTTTAGTAACTGAATTACTAACTTAATTTACATGATACAATAAAAAGTGAAATTACCTCATCAAATTCCTCTGTCATTCGTCTGATTATTTCTGAGTTCTGCATGTTGCGGAACATCTCTCCACTGACAACACCTGTTGCAGGAAAATGTCAAGTTATGCAGGTGACATTTAAACTGCATATGGTCACAAACAGTATAGCAGCAATGTATGCCAACCAGTAAGATCATGAAAGCTGGAGTGTTGCTCTGTTGGCTCTTTTTGTTGAAGGGTTGACAAAACTGTAGTCATAAATATCAACATTCAGGAAGATACTATTGTTGGCTTGTGTTGAAATACAACAAACAGGATATTCCAAATAAAACTGAGTTGTATTCAGCACACGACGACTACACAGTGACAAACTACTACACTGTACACATACAGAATTATGGATATTTGCCTCAGCCATCCATCACTTGTCCTGTTCAGATCACAGGGAGTTGAAACCTCTCCTACCTAACTACAAGCTGGACTGGTTGCCAGTCAAAGTGCACTTGGTGTTATTATTGCTTGATGGCATCAACATTCCAGCTTTTTCTCATTGTGCCTTTTGCTCTATTTTTTTTCCAATTTTTCCTGTTTTTTTTTACTTTTTATTTTGTTTCTGCAGTGATGCTTTGACAAAAGAGCCACCAACTGCAGATAGCCCGCATGTCGCATGGGCTCTTTGAGCAAACTATGCCTTGGCTTATTGGCTCTATGTCGTCGGCGAGCGATGGCGAGGACAAAGAGACTGGTCAATGCAGCCCCAACGAGCCGCAGCTCTAACATTTTTTTGGGAGGTGCACGTCTTTGGAGTTATATTTGTGCCTTAAAGGCACAAAGGCAGATTTGGCAGATTTGGAGCCATATCAACATGCAATAGCTATACTGTTGTGTCCTCAGCCACATCGCCACGCACTCTGTCACTCACTTTCTCTCCCTCGCTTAACCTCGCGGCTAGGCGATCCACTGTACGTGCGCTGATAACTCTGGTCGAGTTTTGGGAACTGGGCTCCTGGTTGGAGCTCGCGGGTTGTGTGCCTGGAGGGTCAAAATGCGTTCCTGTTGGTCGCTCTCCGGTAGGAGAGGGCACTGATGTAATAATAAATGTTTTTTCTAATATTCTCACGATCGACCGGCAAAGTCCCAAAGATCGACCAGTAGCTCACGATTGCTGGGTTGGTGACCCCTGCACTACACTATGAGTGAGCATTTTCTTCACTAAGAGTTGTACTGTAGTAAACCAGCTTTTCACCTACCTTTACACCCTGAGCACTGGATGAAGAAGTTGATGAGATCAAGTAGTGCCAAATCTCTGTCATGTTTGTAAGACTCAATCCAGTCATCAACGACAGACTACAGAAGAATGACAAACATTTGTCAAAAAATGGGGACGAATGTATACAAAGGTCTAAAAAAACAAAGCTTTTTTTAAACAGATGGTCTAATATATGCAAGATCCCACCTGCATTGCACTCCTGCCCAGCTTGACCACCTCAAACAGCATAATGTTTTCCATGCCATTCTCCTGGTGGTGGCCATTTATCCGGCCTGCCCCCTTTACGCCCTTGCCTTTGTCTCCTGCTGCCTTCTTCCCCTTCTTTCCACCCTACAAGGAAACAAATGATATTAGAAAAATAGGCGCCACTTTTTTGCAAATAACCTCTCAAATAGAAACATTCCTTATTTTGAGCACTTTGCCATATTTTTGATTTGCATGTCCAATTGAATTAGTTTTTGCTCAGTTTATACTCTCATTTTTTAATTTAATTATTTAAACTGCAAATATGTTACTACAGTCACTACGCAATCAGTAAAATGGGACAAACAAACGTGCTGGAAAGAGGTAGTAGGGTTATAAGGTTGTTGTAAAGTACCTATCAGTGCATTAAAATATCAACACGTGCCCTAAGATTTGCTATCACTGACACATTTTGAGCATGCTCGGCTCACAAGCCCAGAGATTCCATCATTGTGGCCTATTAAAGAGTTGGAAAGTTGGAAGCCAGCCAGGTACAAGTGCACTTGGTTCACTTAAGTTCAGTAAGTGTCTCCATTGTTGTTTATTTTATGTGTTACACCAATGGCTCCCAAACATTTTACAGTCGCCTACCGCTTCAGATGTTTGACCTGAAGCCATGTACCCCTACTGCCGCACACTTAAACATAAATCTTTTTATCTTAACTAACTTGAAATATTGAACATAATTGGTTAATTCATGTTATACCTCCGGGTCAAAAATGTATATTTTGCATGGTGACATTTTGATAAAGTTTCACATGAGCACTGATAAACAAGTAATCATCCTACATATGTTTGATTCCAGTTTGATGTTGGCATCCTTCCGTTTGAATGGGCTGCATTTGAGCTCCACTTTTTTTTTTTTAATCCACTCACGATAGCTGTGGTTTAAGTCTGCATATTCATTTACTGTATATCGGAACAGTGCGGTAAGGACAATATGAGACGATAAAAACCTTTGAGAGCGACGAACCATTGATAACATTCAGGCAGCACAATACGCTTAGTAAGTCTGGCTGACTCCGCTGATCCAACCTTGTTGTGACCACTTCGGCTTTTAAACAAAATATATACTGTATAAGAACACCACTGGCTAGCATGTTACCAATGGTGGTTTAAAAGCACAGATCGAACAAAAAAAGTCTACATTTGTCACAATTGAAAGGAAAATCAAGTTAAACGCACGCAAAAGCGGTTTTAGACAAGTGATCAGCAATTTGGAGTCATTGTGTGGTTACATTAGCTGATGTCAGTATCTAAATTCTGTCAAAATCGCCATCATTGCCGGACAAAAAACAAAGCGTCGCTGCAATGTCAGAGCAGGAAGACGTGGAATATAATGCTTGCAGCACATTCGAAAGTTAGCGCCCAACTTAGCAACTTTGGCATCTAAAACGCTCAAGAAAATTCCAGTACAGTGGCATGGAGTTGATTCCTTTTTTTTTTTACCTTTCCTTTCGATGAAATTGAACTCCTTCCATCTAAATCTTCAGAAAAGTCTGTGTCTGAAGAGAACTGTGTGTCTGTATCACTGGTGTGGGAATAAAAATTTAAAAAAATAAATTAAAATGAACAATTTGTTCAAGCTTTAGCATTGTAATAGTTGAGCAGGTTGCACTTACTGAGCATAGGCAAAGTCTGCTGGTATTTCTGGTGCTATCATTTCTGTAACATCTTCTGGATAACTTCCAATTTATGACTGGCTTGTAATCCTCAGAAAAAAACTGGACAGGTCAGGTTGCATGAAACCTAAAATGAGAAATATTTCATTACAGAAATAAAAGTAAAAAAAGGTCAATATTATGCGGATGAAAACACATTTTCCCATAGTAAGCAAATTTGACTTTGATACTCCTAGAAAGAAAAGCTTGCCTCACATGGTAACAGTGGGCGGTACAGATGCTCTTGTGGCACTGAGCACTCTCACCATTGGCTCCCTCTTTCTCAGCCCCTTTGCTTTACAATTATGGCTCGTGACAGATTGGACTGTCTTCCTCTATGGCCAAATATGGAACTGCACTGTCCGCCCCTTTCAACCCTCGGCCAATCAAAACAGGTTACCAACATCAACAAGATACTGCAGGCCACATCTATTGCATGTAGCTACTGTATGAAAAAGTGGCATATACATGCAAGGATGCAGGCAAACTTTTGAATTACCGTTATTTACAGGAATTGGCAGTTGATTTTTAAACTGAATTACGCCAAAACACCCCTAATGTACCAGTTTAAATTCCTTTTACAACATCCAGTGTGGACAGACACAGTAAAAGACGATTGAAAGGAATTAATGCATCAATAAAGACAACCCATCGCTATTATGCATTACTGGCATGGATGGTGTAAGATAACAGAGATACAATATTTTAAAAAATGCGGCAATGTAGCAAAGTGTTGACTGCTAAAACCTTTATATTAACAAAATACAGACGATGTTTTTGCGCATCCTTCGTTGCTGCGTGTATATTACATGACAAGATGACGGGATTCAATGGGTGTTGACGGAAAAAAGTGGCGCCAAATCGGTCAGTGAATCTCATAAACTTGCTACCATGAAGCTAGGGGCGAGGGTCTTGGATTCACGGCGCTGTAGAGCCCCACGTTGAGGCTTTCCACATCAACGGTGCAGCAAACTACCGCCCGCTTTCCCTACAACAGTGCCGACAACACCGTGCTCTTCGTCGGCTCCTGTCAAAATTGACACCGGTGCGCGGCTGGGGCTAGCTCCGCTAGCAACCGTGGGTTTTGGCGTCGCTGTGGGAGACTGAAAGAGTAGAATGCACCCACAAGTGCCATGTAGCCAAGAGTAAAACTATGCACTGAATTCATATGTAAGCTGTTTCGAGAACGGGTCGGCGTTTGCTGCCGCTATCGTAGGAGGACCATAATAACAAAACAACGCAAGCTCGACGGTGCAATCGCATGCTAATATTAGCTAGAATACACTAGGGTTAAAACAAACGTATCCAATGTTTGTCTTTCTGCATACAAGTAATCTAAAAGCTCACTCCTAATGCAATAACCGTCTATAATTATGAATTTCACGAACTAGAACTCCTATTGGTTAGCCATGCTAACAGTATGTGCTAGCGTTACCTAAAAAAAACATCACGTCCTTGCGTCCTCCATCTTGCCTCGGGAGTTCCAGTACCGTATTGCATAAGCAACAAACACTGTTTACAATTATTAGGAAGTGCAACCAAGTCATTCGAAACAACAAAACATTTCTTTGTGTTCCGACTTTTATATTTCGCGTTATTGTGCTAAGAATCTAGTACGCTAGCTTGCTAACAACCAGAGCGACGCTAGCCTCTCACCGCGAGCTAACGAGGCGACTCGGCTCAGGCAGACATCCGCGCTCTAGGCTCAACGAGCGTTAGCCTGGTTAGCATACGGCTAGCAAAATACAAATCAACTAAGTTCCAGATAGCTTTCCGCCATTTTACAGCTAACTTACCTTGCTGAGAAATAATAGTCCCGGCAGATTCCTAACTTTAACTAAATCGACAAGCCTTCGCCTGAAACTCGCTATAATTGTGTAAAAACAGTTTAAAAGTCGCGGTCAGAGGCGGTTTCGGACGTTCTCTCACCCGCTTGCTCCGTAGTTCAATTTGTTGTTTCGACGACCTGGGAGGAGGAAATCCTGGTACAGAGCTGCCACCTAGCGGCCACCACACACCGTCGGTAATGCGATATCTAGTGGCCACTGACCAGTATTACACACAAGGGATGCTCCTGCTCCTTCTAGAACGGTAAACAGACAGGAAATGCGAGATAAAACCAACACTCATACACATTAGTTATATAAAATGATACTCCTTTCTTATTCGCGTTCTTCAATCAGATGAGACTTTTAAATTGTAGAAATACTTTTTTTTTATATGCAACAGAGAAATTGAGCACAATTAATAATGTAATGCAAATACACGCATGTTTGAACTTTTGCCAGTAATTTGTGTGCACATGTAGAATTAATCAGAAACATGTTTGATGATCAAATCATACATTTTATTGTTGAAACAAATTACACATCACACGAATTGATCAAATCTTTGTGGATTGTTTACCAACCATCAAAACACAAAATAGCTGTTTTTAATACAAATAAAAATCAAATAAAATATATCAAGTATTAAGTACCTGACAAATGTGAGTATATTATGTGATATTACTGTATATTATATCCCATGACTACATCATTTGAGCGATTGTAAGCACCTCAAATAAAAAGCAAACCCATAGTGAAAGGCACCTCAGGAATGAAAATGGGAATATACCTTTAGTGTTTCTGCACTATTGACCTACCTATATACAATTATAATATACTCTTGACAATAAGTCATTGCTTTGTTTTACATACAATACAGTCTTATAGCCTATCTACAATTATTAAAATACAATTTCAGGAAGAGAAAAAGCAGCATAGGCAGTTTGATTGTGAAAATTCATCTTCCTTAAGCGATGTATGTCTTGACCTTTTGTGTAATGGCCCCACAACAGATTGGACACTTGACGAGAGCCTGCGAACACTCCTCGCAAGTGGCCAGATGACCACACGGGATGAAAACAATGCAAGTATCTGTGTCCATACACACTTTGCACTGTTTTTCCCTCTGCAATTTCCGTAGTGTCTCCAGTGGGTCCTCGTCTGAAAGACACCACCAAGAAAATATATCAAATGCATTAAGAACACTGGTTCACTCACACATTGTACTAATAACACGACAAGACGTTCACCATATTGTACCCCAGGGGTCACCAACGTTTTTTCTTGCGAGAGCTACTTTTAGAAAATGAAAATGGCCACGAGCTACTCATTTTTGTAGAAATGATTTTCATACCTTATTTCAACCCCAAAAAATCAAATATGCATGTTTTACCAAAACATTCACAAAATGCTGGTATCCACAACTCACATTTTATGAAGAATACATTTCTTTCTAGTGTTCTCACATTATTAACTGAACACCTGAATGAAAAGCATGCCTGGGGGCACCTCATGTGTCACCAGGTTGGTGACCCCTGTTGTACCCTAACCGGAAAATGCAAACAAACGGAGGCTACATTTTGCCGTGCATTTTCAACATTAACCGGCAAACACGCCAACCGAGTTTCCAATGTACTGCCAATGGTGTAATATGACCAACAAAAAACATTTCTGATCTGATCTGTATGATCTAACCATACAATCACATCACTGCTAAATAGAGTCTGACTATGCACGGAGCAGGGGGTGAGCGGATAGATCCAAATTAGCAATGGTATCGCTACAGAGCATATAGTATCAGTATTGAATCAATACTAGCATGATAAGATGATTTTTTTTCGGTTCTCTATGATGTTTTTGTTGTTCATATTCTTACATTGTTGAAATTGTCAGACATATTTATATATGTATATAGATATAGATATGTGTTACTCTATCATTCCCATTCATTTGTATTGTGATGATCATGTTGCCTAAAAGAGGTTTTAAATGCAGGTAACGAAATACTCCAGAAATGCATTTTACCATTTTTGTCTGCTGTGAATCCATTCTGATGACTTGATGTCTGAAAGCACATGTATTCATAGTTAAAAACAGAGGCCAAAACAATTGCACACATTTAAAATGGATCTGTCCTGTGCTTGAATCCTTTCACTAAGCTTGACGTAGATCACGAGCAGCCTAACACGTCCCAATTATAATGCATGAGAATGAGAATATCAGGCAAATGTACAAACAATAACATGTGTTTTCTCTCCGTATTATATAGTTACCCATTTACATACCAAAAATGAAACACACAAATTTGTCCATTCTCATTTTTGTTAGACTTAGTTAAAATATCAGCTACCACATCCACAGTCGGACAGCAATGAAGAGTTATTTTTCCATCACTCAGCACATATCGGACAAAATGATATCTGATATCAATGTGCTTACATCTTTGACGACACACAGGATGTTTTGAAAGTGCAATAGCACCCCGATTGTCCTCAAAAATAGTCACTGGAGCACTGTCCAGTTCATTTAATAAATTCACCGAGTACAGTCTTTCCTGTGCAGTCGTTGATAAAGCCATGTATTCAGCTTCACAAGTGGATAAAGCCAATGTAGATTGTTTCTTACACTTCCAGGAAATAAAGGGCCCACTCTCACACAAAGACAAACAGTAACTAGTAACACTTCTCCTGTCATTCTGGTCTGCTGCCCAGTCTGCATCACCATATGCCACAAGTTTCAGGTTGACATTTTTCTTGTAATGTAATTCCAGGTTCACAGTACCTTTTAAATATGTCCTGCTACTCAATATTGTTCTTTTGGTTCAGATAGATGTAACAATTTGCTCACAATAAAGCTTAAATCTGGTCGTGTACACATCATTACATAAATGAAACTACCAACTACTTTGCGATACCTTTTTGAATCAGCAGGTTCACCTTCAACGTCAAATTTCATTTTGATTTCACACGGTGTTGCCCTCAATTTGAGTCATGTCAAACCTCACCAGAATTTTTGCAATGCAGTTTTTCAAACTCATTTTTACTTCACCTTCCTTCTGTACAAAATTGATGCCCAGGAAATGTCTATGTTTTCCAAGATCTTTAATTTTGAATTTACCTCCCAACATTTCCTTCATGTTTTTAAGTGTTTGACCATCACTGCAATAAGACGATAGTCAACCCATATGATCAACAGAATATTTTCCTTGGTTCCTTGGTTCGGTTTAATGTAAACACAACAGTCAGCTGGATTTTGAACAAACCCGTTTTCAATAAGGAAATCACGCAGCATTTTATTCCAGTTTCATCCTGTTTCAAACCATAGAGTGACTTATAAGCTTACACACTAATTTTCCCGTTTTTGATTCTACCTCAAACCCTTCAGGCCCACGTAAACGTCACAATCTATAGGGGCGTGCAGATATGCAGTTTAAACATCCATTACATGTAGTTCTAAAACATACTGAGCAGCGAGCTGCATTAAAACATTTACAGAGGTCATATCGGCAGTCAGAGAAAAAGTCTTGTTCTAATCGATGCCAGCCACTTGACTATAACCTTTTGCCACATACCTGGCCTTATATATTGTCTCTACAGGATTGCCTTTAATTGTGCCTCCCACTGCTTGTTTACCTTCAGGTAATGTCAATATAAAAGTATTGTTCTCTATCAGAGAATCCATTTCTCTTCATGGCTTGAGCCCATTGTTCTGATTTTGATTAACTTTTTACCGTCGGGTACCCCTTCAGACGTTTGACCTGAAGCCATGTACCCCCTAATCCTGCACACTTAAAAAACATAAAACCCTTTTTTTTTAATTAACTTAAAATATTGAACATGATTAGTTGGTTAATTCATTTTATAGTAATTCTGGGTCAAAAATGTGTCACATTTTGATCAAGTTTGACATGAGCACTGATAAATAGATAAGTCATCATCCTACATATCTTATTTCAGTGTGATGTTGGCATCCTTTCGTTTGAATGGCTTGAATTTGAGCTTCACTTTTTTTTGTCCACTGATAATGGCTATGGTTGGCAATCTTCTTATAGCCTAAGCCATCTTTGTGTAGCGCAACAATTCTTTTTTTCAGATCCTCAGAGAGTTCTTTGCCATGAGGTGCCATGTTAAACTTCCAGTGACCAGTATGAGAGAGTGTGAGAGTGATAAAACCAAATTTAACACACCTGCTCCCCATTCACACCTGAGACCTTGTAACACTAATGGGTCACATGACACTGGGGAAAGAAACTGGCTAATTGGGCCCAATTTGGACATTTTCACTTAGGGGTGTATTCACTTTTGTTGCCTGCAGTTTAGACATTAAGGTCTGTGTATTGAGTTATTTTGAGGGGACAGTAAATTTACACTGTTATACAAGCTGTACACTGACTACTTCACATTGTAGCAAAGTTTCATTTCTTCAGTGTTGTCCCATGAAAAGATATAATAAAATATTTGCAGAAATGTGAGGGGTGTACTCACTTTTGTGACAGTCTGTATATATATATATATATATATATATATATAACACTATAACACTCCGACCCAAATAATCTCATTTTCAGGCCTTTTTCCAGTTAACGGGTAATATGGTGTTTGTCCCCATATGTCTGTTGTAGCATCTATTTCTAATAATAGCCACAGCTTGTACTGCATATGTCCAAAACTATTTTTGGTAATTTGCTTTCAATTGTCTTGCCAAACAAGGTCCTCCAAGCTCTCTCAATTGTCCCATTCGACGAATAAGGAGCTGAGGTGTCATATCTAATGGCATTTTTGCAGAGCTATGATTGAAATAAATTTGATTTAAACTTATCTGATCACATACATTTAATTTTTCCATAAGGTGCAACACCAGAGATGAACCTCTCTGTGGCTTTAACACCATTACTCTCATCTGTAAACGCTAATGCATATCTGAAACCATCTACAATATGCAAAAGCAAGAAGGGGGAGTGAGACAAAAAGCACTTGGAAAAAGTAATTTACAGAAAACAACAATTAAACTGAAATAGGCTGTTTATCAGCTGATCAAAAGTTTTGACCATCACTCAAAAAAAATAACAAAAAAACTCTCCAAACCAGAACATAAGGAGTAGCTCCACCATTCTTGTGAATCACCTCAAACACTGGTTTGGGCATGCTTGATGAGAGTGTTTCCAGGAGGCTAGTGGGAACATTGCTCCAAGTGGTGAAGATGGCTTCACAAAGGGCATCAACTGTCTGGAACTGATGGCCATTTTTATAAACCTCCCCGGGTAGATTTAAATGAGGGGGACATGCAGGATGGTCCAAAAGAACGATGTTATTCTCCCTGAAGAAGTCCTTGGTCAAGCAAGCATTGTGAACTGCGGCGTTGTCCTGTTGAAAAACCCAGCTGTTACCACACAGACGAGGGCCCTTAGTCATGAGGGATGCCTGCTGCAACATCTGCATGTCAGCATCCGCCGTTTGACGACCCCGCACTACCTGAAGCTCCAGTGTTCAACCGAATGAAAAAGCACCCCAGATCATGATGGATCCCCCTTCACTGTGCCGGGTAGAAAACATCTCAGGTGGGATCTCCTTGTCATGTCAGTAACGTTGGAAGCCATCTGGACCGTCAAGGTTACATTTTTTCTCATCCGAGAATAAAACTTTTTTCCGCCTTTCAATGTCCCATGTTTGATGCTCCCTGGCAAAGTCTAAACAGGCAGTTTTGTGACATTGAAGGAGTGGAGGTCTTTGAATTTGTTTTTTAAACCCTTTTCCCGCAGATGCTGTCTGATGGTTATTGCGCTGCAGTTGGCACCAGTAAGGGACTTAATTTGGGTCGAAGACGGCCCTGTGTCTTGACGGACAGCCAATCGGCTCAGCGCAGGTGTGATTTTTTTTGGGTCTACCGCTTGACTTATTGTTCCATAATGCTCAGGATTTTTCAAACAATTTAGAATGATTGTCTTACTGTGGCCAAACTCAGCAGCAATGGCACGCTGCGAGAGGCCAAAAAGAGAAAGCTTCTGAGCTTTAGCCATCAGGAGGGCATGACAGTGTGAATGCCTGACAGAAAATGAAAGTTTTGAGCAGATTTTGGCTTTTATAGCCTGTGGTCTTAAACTTTTCATAAGGTGATAAAACAACCTATTTCATTTCTTTTTTTGTTTAAATTAAAAGTTCCAAATGTTTTTTGGCTCACTCCCCCTTCTTGCTTTTCCATATTGTAGCTCTACTTAAAACCTCATTAAGATCCAAATGTGCAAAATGCAAATTCTAGCAATTTTTCAACTGGTCTTAAGATTTTGATCAGGTCTGTATGTCCTGAGAAAATGGGACGTATAGCGCCTCCTTCAGGATCATATCCACATTACGGCCTTTGCTCTCTCTCAGGCGTACTTTGGCAGTGCCCTTCTGCGCTAAGCCCCTCACCCTCACTCCATCAGCCAGCTCCAATATATGACTTTGGGGTTTAAAACCTAGGTCAAAATCCTCAAATTGTCCAATGTCTGTGACCATGTGCTTCGTTGCTCCCGAGTCAACCATGAGGTCCTTCACCTTCATTCCACTGACAGGAGCGTCGTCCACCTGCTCCACTTTGAATGCGAACGTGTGGTCCTCGTCATCCATCGCTTGCTTCACTTTATTCCGCTTTCTCCGCCGACAGTGTGTGTCTTTATGCGTGGCTCTTTTACAAAAATTACACCACTCTCTCTGCGCTCACCAGCGGCTCATGTGCACTCCACAACTTGTTTGACGTTCCAATTGTCTCTTCCTTTTACTTTCATCACACTGTCCTCTGCTGAGCCAAAAGCACCAAACTTCTCAGTGCTCTCGTAGCTCCTCAGCTTTGTCTTAAACTGTGCAAATGTCAACTTTTCATCACTCTGTGTAACGTGAACAGAGAATGGTTTAAATAAATCAGGGAGGCCCTTTTAATATCATTGCAATCAACAAGAAGTCAATCCAAGTCTCTCCCACATTTCACAGTGCTGTGATGGCCGTCTCTGCGCGTATTATGTAATCCGTGACACCTTTCTGAAGAGATGTCAATTCCAAGTATAAACTTATTACACGTGGCTTACCAGCGTAATGGTCTCTCAAGATCTGCAGTGCCTTTCTGCAATCATATGCGGCATCTCTCATCACGAGGGCTAAACTTTTATCATCCAACAGCTGAATCAGGACGGCATACGCCTCTTCATTTTTGTGGCTGCCTTCCTCCACACCATCATCGTCCTCGCCGTTTAATTCTAGCAGATACGCCAAAAATGTTGTTTCCCAGAGCTCAAAATGATTTTCATCGCCGTCAAAATATAACCGGTTCCTTCAGCTCCCAAACTCTTGACTGGGCCCATAACCTGTTGGTGCGGTCACGTTAAAAAGATTTGGAAACGGCGGAGGACGGAAGACAAAAAGCAGTGCACACAGCATCACGTTTGGCCTGTACACACATCAGCAACAAGCTGTAGCTATTTATTTATAATTACCTGTGAGCACACCAGCGTGCTAACTCCACTCACACCTAATTAATCACCAGGTCAACAAGAACATACAATATCGAAGTGCAACAGTTTTTATTCGCTTTAAGCTATAATTATCAAAATTATTAGGAACTTACATAAATATATTCTTGCTATATTTTATTCTGGGTCATGAATCTATCGAATATAAAAGTTTCTCCTATTGCATTGAACTACTGAAATAAGTTAACTCTTCAAAGCTATTCTAATTTATTAAGATGAACCTCTTCTATTAATATTCATGAAATACAGTGATGCCTCGTTTATTGAGGTCACTTGGTTCCAGACCTGACCGTGATATAGACTCTCACATGTTAGCATTGGGACAGTTCCTTGTTGTTGTTCCTTGTTCTTCCACTTTATGCAATTTGCAGCAATTTGTCCATACAGATTTACAAACCTAAACTTCATTGTAATAATTCCTAATCTTTTTCTTGAGTTATTTTGAGCTGACACATGGAACATGTTGAATGGGAAAACAACTGTATGAGCAATTGATGTCAAACAAAGAGGGGGTAGGATTCCTTCTTCCTACTCCTTTTGAACATGTGGAATTATGAATTGTGATATGTGAAAGAGGAGAAGCTGTATAGAAAATGGATGGATGTATACTGGAGTGAAATGAAATGTTCTAATCAATGAATCAATCAGTTTCTGTACAGTTCCTACTGTGGTTATTGTCCCATCAATGTAACATTACTGACACTTACTGACCAGTGCAGAATACTACTAATCAAAGTCTTTGAGTGGGTCTTCTACATTCCTTCTATGTATATATTTCTATATTCCTATATTCTATATTCCTTTCTATATTCCTTATATTAGCTCATTTAGCCATTTTTAAAATGCTTAATTTAGGCAAAATAATTTTTTTGTGAGTAGTAATAGGCCGTATTCAACTACCAAAGAATGATGATTTAGGAAAAAGTGAAACTAAAGCCACGAAATTCGAAGCGCAAAGTGGTGAGGGATTACCGTAGTATAATCGCACAACCTTTTCAGCATTCAATATTTGATGTTGACTGTATATTTGACAGGATTTACAAAAAGTGCCAAAAAGTGTACTGTTGTCTTACAGCTTTGTTTCGTTGAGGGTCTTGCAGCTGGATGCTGTTGACAAATTCTTGTCCTTTTTCTGCTAACAAGAAACTGCATCTGGATTAAAAAAAATATGAATTTTAACTCCAAGGAAAAAACAAATGCTTACGTGTTGAGATTATTAATGTTGCTCTTACCCAGGATAGTTTTTGGCGTGTTCTTCCCACGGGTCTTCATCAGGCTGCCAGCCTTTTAACCCTCCACCACATCGAAAACACAACACACTGTCTCCTGTCCCTGCACACACACACCATATAAGAAAATTTAGGCACTCATTCATAATACTATGATATGAAAATGTAATACATTGACCTACCTGTGCTGTAGAAACCAGCTCTTGCCAGCCTTGCATGATCTATTGGGTGCTGGATCCCTGCAAAGCTACACAGCCTCAATTCAAAACTCCCCATGGGTACATGAGTGATCCTTTGTGGTCTACTACCACTGCTGTTATCCTCTGCCATACCCCCCTGGGATGGGACGTTCCCAACGTCATGGCCAAGGATGAAAAAGCAGTACGGAAAATGTTTGGTGTGTTCTCCCCAGGCTGTGTCCCCCGTTTCCCAGCCACCGAGCATGCCACCACAGCAAAAACACTGCACCCGGTCGCCATTGCCCAAGTAGTAGAGGCCTGCTTCAGCCAGGTCTCTGGGTGTCACGGGAGAGGTCGCCGGCCAAGATGAGAAGGTCTGGCGCCTGGCCTCCTCCCTCCTCATGTGAGGGACCATCGGGTAGGTGGACTCGTCAACCACCTCTCCCGTCCTCAAACGATATTCCATGTCTTCTGCTTCTTCGTTGTACCTCGATGTGCTATCACAACTCCGGCTGAAATCAGTGCGATGAGTACAGCTGAGGAACTTGCATGATGGAGAAACCTATAAGACAGAGAAAATACATTGAAGCATATACTGAAAAGGAATGTGCAGTGTTTCGCACATGACTGCAACCTATCTATGGTGGTGAGTTGCCCGGGGGCTGGGCACTTGAGAACTTGATCTAATTTGCATAACTGGTCATGACGCAAAACTCCGGCCAGAGTGGAGACTTTCAACAACAACACGTCAAATGCGTTTGTGCATGGATGGGTAAAACAGAACTTATTGGTTTGTCATAACAAATGTGTGACACTACTTTATGTTTGTAACCCTCATTCAACAACACGACATGAACTTAATGACTTACGGGTGCAGCAGAAGACAAAAGTGTGAGCGCCTCATAACATGCTCGGGCAATTTAAAAAAACATTCACGATGTTTCCTGTGCGAGTCGTTGTACGGAGCGAGCCGGTGTACTAGTGTACCTCCGGCCGAGTTTTGGGGACTGGTTCCTTGCTGGGGCTTGTGGGTTGCTGCCTGGATAGCGGCGAGGCATACGGGCGTGAGAGCGAGCACCAAATCTGTCTGTGGCTGTCCAAATGCATTTGTAGTGGGCTGCCACAAATAAACAGAATGTATGGGAAACACTGCTGTGTGTCACAATTTTGTTACATATACCTCCTTATGCCTCTCTACAGGTGTATCTCCCCTGCACCAGTTTTCCACAGTCGTCTTACAGCTGAAACAGCGGACACGGTCGGCGTGGCCAGTGAAGTAGAAGCCGGCTCGGGCCAGGCGCTCTGCTGGCACCTGCTTGGCCACACTGGAGCCATGGAATGAGTCAAGGCGGTTGCTCATCAGGGAGAAGTCAGCGGCGTGATCTGTGACCAATTCGCCGTCTTCTCTGAGGTCTGACATGATAGCAGCAGGCAGGGGGATTGCGATGTCAACTGTCAGAATGAAAAAAGGAAAACATCAGAAAACACAGTCGGCACAGTGTGAATGTTCTTATGACATACTCAGTACAGAGAATAGACACACAGATGCACCTCCATTATTACCTGCTCAACAATATCTGGACAGCTCACATAATTGTACATACAACTATAATTTGAAAGAGTCAGATTTAGGGATGTCTCGATCCGATCTTCAGGATCGGGATCGGCTGTCGATCCACTGCAGTTTGAAGATCGGAGAATATCTGCTTGCGCCACAAGATCGGACCGTTCCAGTTGCCGTATAACGTTCTTAACTCTGAGCCACACTCCAACATGGTAGGTGCAGCAATGCGCCTCAAAGCTGGTTGCCACTCAACTCCCACCACTCGCAAGAAGAAAACGCCAACACCACAGTGTAGACATGACCGTGGTGACGTTGGATATTCGGCTCTGTAGCTCCTCTGTTACGGACCATGATTGGAAGCTACCGGGTTTATCTTAGTTTAGCAGTACAGCTGTGTGTGTGTGTGTGTGTGTGTGTGTGTGTGTGTGTGTGTGTCACCATGTTGTGTTTTACCGCTTTAATGTAAGTAACATTTTATAATGTGAGGACCATTTTACAATGCCCATTGTCGACGTGCAGGTTCTGAAAAAAAAAAGAGGAGGGGCACATTTGTTTTCGCACCCAGCGAGTATCAATCTCCCCCCCCCCAAAAAAAAACCCCACAAGTAAAAGTATTACTAAAAGTATACCCCACTAAAAGTATTTTGCACGCCCAATTTTTTCCCAATTTCATCTTTTATTGGATGGACTTTTATTGGCTCTTTTATCAGATTAGGGAACTGGGTTTACAAAAACCAAACAATATTGTTGGTCATGCTGTGTAATAAAAAAAGTTAATTCAGCAAGACTTTGGTTGCATTATTTTTAATGCTTTAAAAGACCTATTTTCATAACCATATTCACTTCTACAAAATTAATCCTTGTAACAAAAGCTTAACAAAAGATCGGAGTGGCAAGACTATAAAAAAATAAAATAAAATTGGATCAGAAGCCAAAAAATGTGGACCGGGACATCCCTCATCAGAATACGATGCTGCCCATGGGCTTCATTGACGGCAAAGCCCTCCATCCAAGTATTAAAAATGGTGGTGAACTTTACTGTACTGGTCAATAATTTGAAGACACCTTCTCGTTCAGAAGAATGAGCAATTGTAAATAGATGACAACTTCAAAATATTAAAATGATCACGTAGGTTTCTGTGTGTAGTCCATGCCGTGTTGTTGTCAAGACGTTGACAGATACAGCCAAACTATCACATGGAGGTGTTGGGACATGACATACTGTATGTGGGATGGGCACGGGTGAGGCAGGACTGTCTAGTACACACAGCAGCCTCCTTCAGTATTTAACTGGGTGTATCCCTTTGCCACGCAGTAACACATACCATGCCAACAAAGACCAACAATGTTGAACCAAGAGAAAAGGCTCCGCATTATGAAGGACCATTGTCGTTAGGAGTGGTGTAGAACTGCACTCATGCATACTAAGAAGAATTTGTAATATTCTACACCTGTCATATGATTACATTTAAAGCAAAACATTAGCTCAGTTCAGTTGAAAGGATTTTGCATACAGACCTGGTATTACCGTAGTCATGATTAGATTTGGGGGGGAACACATAAGTGTTGGGTGAATAAACACTGTTTTCAATTACAGGTTACCACCTTTATAATACTCTATTGCTTTTTCTCGATCCTGTATCACATATATTATACAATGAATCTCGTTTTTTTGTTTATTTTTTTAACTACTGTATTATTTATTTATTAAATCAATCAATAATCACTATACCCATCTAAATATAAATTATTTTTCCATTTATGTAATTACTGTTTTTGGACTTCTATTTATTTATACAATTAATTTTGTATTATTTAAATGAATTTATTTATGATTTACTTGTTAGTAATACCATTATTGTCTTCCGGTAATGGGTAATCTAATTACTCTTTCAAACGTTACAAACCTGTTACCATTACCGTCAGTGAAATGTGGCGTTATTATCGCTGATATCTAGAACAACAATCTGGATGTCGTTTCAGCCGCCATCGTTCACCACAACACAGAAAGCTAAACAGCTCGTCAACCAGAGCTGTGGTTGCCCATGTTCAGGAAAACTCTGGCCCCCTATCGTTTTAGTTGAGCGCTACAAGTCACAAGCTCAGCCCTCAGCCCCTAGTGTCATGAAACATCTCTCAACAGCACACCACTACCAGGAGGTGTGAAAAAAATAGTTACACAATAACTACTTTATCTGGTGACCAATTACATGAATGAAGTGAACAAACGGTTAGTAATTGCTGAGATGTGGACAAGGGTTGGGATTAAACATCTGCTTCTTCCTATTCTTTTTCCAACAAACGTGTTTTTTCTCAGGCGTGTTGAAACCAATAAACCGGAACAATATCAAGCTACACTTCAGAATAATCAATAAGCATAATCAAAAAGCAACCTGTGATCTTTGTACTCTCACTGTATGAGAAATGGATGGCTAACAGAGTTGGAGAGAGCGTAAACAGCAACAGGGTTAAAGTTACACACAGCATGTTTTTTTTTGTTTGTTTTTTTTTTTTACTCTACAGCAGTGGTTCCCAAACTTTTAACAGCGGCAATGCCCTTCAGACATTTGACCTGAAGCCATGTACCCCCCCTTACTCCTGCACACTTAAAAAAAGCACACATCCTTTGATATTAATTAACTAGAAATATTCAACATCATTAACATCATCATTGTTGGTATAATTTTTTTTTATTTTTATTTCAAGTCAAAATTGTGTATTCTGCACGGTTACATTTTGGATAACATTTCACATGAGCACTAATAAAGAGATAAGTTATCATCCAACATATTTTTTTTTTACAAATATTGAATAGTTAATTGGTTAATTAATTTTAAAGTAATTCTGGGTCAAAATGTGCATTTTGCATGGTTACATTTTTATAAAGTTTCACATCATTGTACATTTCTTTTATCCCAGTCTGATGTTGGCATTCTTCCATTTGAATGGCTTGAATTTGAGCATCACTTTTTTTGTCCACTGACGATGACCATGGTCTAAATCTGCATAATAATTTATTGCCGAATTGAAGGGAAAAGTTGACCAAACACGATAAAGCAGTATCTTAAGTACAAAAATGCATACAACCAACATAATAAGCCCCTCTCACAGTCACATATTTTCACCGCTGCACCGTGCGGGGATTCAACCAATCAAAATAACATATTTGAGATTAAACACTATTAATGCACAAAATAATCATCAAACTTACGTATTTGTTAAAATGATGCACACAGAGCAATGAACAACATTGTGTGCGTTCAGGTCCACCCGTAATTGAGAGTGTTAGGCGCTAGTTTTTAATTTTTATTCACGTACCCCCTATTACAATTGGCGTACGCGTACTCCGCTTTGGGAACCTAGGCTCGACTTTGGCAGTCTAAATTCACATTGCGACGACTCACGCTGCCTTTAGGCAGCTAGCAGACACACTCTTTGGCGGGTGAGGAAGTAACTACTGCTGCTCCTCAGTAACGCGATGAACGTTAAATTGTTCGAAAACATTATAAACACGTCAGTTGGCGTTTAGACTCTGACCAGAGCAGTTGTACACACGGAAGAACGAATGGCATTCGCTTCGTGCTAGCTGCAAACATTTAGCTAGCTTGGCTATCTTCGCTAGTCTACATAACTGTACAAAATTGTCACCGCGAGAGTTGAATTTTTTTATGTTTTACCTTTAATCGTCCAGTTCCTAAATCCACAACTTGAATGTCAGTAAGTAAGCAGGCGATGACATAAAAGGTGTGTTTCTGACACGACCCTTGTTCAGGAAGTGGATCTGTGTGCGCAGTAGTGATGTGTCGGTCGCGATCAAATCGGCTCTAAAGGCCGATGCTTTGAAATGAACGACAGGAGCCGACTCGCGTCATTTGGAGCCAATTAATTTTTTCCTCATCTTTTTTCTGTTAAAGTCGAATGTCATTTGCATGAAGAGATTTGACCTATTTTTACTTCATTTGTCGATTG